>NC_053391.1:677281439-677581439 GCF_905171765.1 Bufo bufo | reverse complement strand
GTTATAGCATAAAAATCTCTGAGCCTAGTATTACTATGCCATTGTTAGAGGATACAAAGATAGATAGGATAGAAGTTGAAGAGCAAGGGAACCTGTCTGAGGTAGCATTAGTCTTGCCTCAAACAAATATAGCCCAAGCAGATGAACTAAGACGTTCATCACGTGCCACAAAACCGACCCCAAAGATGCTGGAAAATATGGAGCAAGAAGCAGCACTGAGGTCACCAGAATGTATGATAAGTGGAAATTATACATTAAAGACATTCGTAAAAAGCTAAAGCAAGAAAGTCTAAAAGTGAACTTGAGTGATATGGTAGAGACAGTAGAAGAATCTGAATCAGAGCTTATGGCTAGGGATGAGCGAACCCGAACTGTATAGTTCGGGTTCGTACCGAATTTTGGGGTGTCCGTGACACGGACCCGAACCCGAACATTTTCGTAAAAGTCCGGGTTCGGACTCGGTGTTCGGCGCTTTCTTGGCGCTTTTTGAAAGGCTGCAAAGCAGCCAATAAACAAGCGTCATACTACTTGCCCCAAGAGGCCATCACAGCCTTGCCTACTATTGGCATGGCTGTGATTGGCCAGTGCAGCATGTGACCCAGCCTCTATATAAGCTTGGGTCACGTAGCGCTGCACGTCACTCTGCTGATTCAAGCATAGGGAGAGGTTGCTGCTGCGACGTTAGGGCAAGATTAGTCATATTTACTCCTCCAAAAGACTTCATTCAGTGATCGATCTCCAGCTGTGGATCATTGAACTGCTGATATTCAATTGCTCACTTTTTTTAGGCTGCCTAGAGCGTTTTTATATCACTTTTTTCTGGGGTGATCGGCGGCCATTTTGTGGCTTGTGGTGCGCCAGCACAAGCTACCACCAAGTGCATTTAACCATCAATAGTGTGGTTATTTTTTGGCCATATACTACATCAGGTGCAGGCTGAGCCTGTGTCACCCAAGTGCATTTAACCATCAACAGTGTGGTTATTTTTTGGCCATATACTACATCAGGTGCAGGCTGAGCCTGTGTCACCCAAGTGCATTTAACCATCAATAGTGTGGTTATTTTTTGGCCATATACTACATCAGGGGCAAGTTGAGCCTGTTACCCAGCGCCTAAAAAATAGGCCTGACATTTATATTCCTCCAAATCAGTACTGTTTTAGCTGGTCAAGTTATTTTTAGTGACCATAAAAGCACAGTTTTTGTTCTGGGTTGAAAAACAATTCCCAAATTTGCCATTCTCAATATTAGTGGTTTCTGCTATATCAGGCCTACTTTAAATCTATCCCTAAAAGGGTATATTAGATTCAAGGTGCTGATAGGGTCATTCTGAAAAACTTAACACACACGCTACAGTGCAGATACAAGTCTAATTCTGTGATTAAACCTATACCTGTCACCCAGCGCCTAAAAAATAGGCCTTACATTTATATTCAGCTAAATCTGTCATTACTGGTGTGCCTGTATTAGTGTAATACGGTACCTAAATAGATAGCCAGACAGTGTTAGGTGTCTGTAAAAAAAGGCCTGAATTTTAATTCAATACATTGGCCCAAATAATATTTTTCTTATTGTGGTGAACGGTAACAATGAGGAAAACATCTAGTAAGGGACGCGGACGTGGACATGGTGGTGGTGGTGTTAGTGGACCCTCTGGTGCTGGGAGAGGACGTGGCCGTTCTGCCACAGCCACACGTCCTAGTGAACCAACTACCTCAGGTCCCAGTAGCCACCAGAATTTACAGGGACATTTGGTGGGGCCCAATGCCGTTCTAAGGATGGTAAGGCCTGAGCAGGTACAGGCATTAGTCAATTGGGTGGCTGACAGTGCATCCAGCACGTTCACATTATCTCCCACCCAGTCTTCTGCAGAAAGCGCACAGATGGCGCATGAAAACCAAGCCCATCAGTCTGTCACATCACCCCCATGCATATCAGGGAAACTGTCTGAGCCTCAAGTTATGCAGCAGTCTCTTATGCTGTTTGAAGACTCTGCTGCCAGGGTTTCCCAAGGGCATCCACCTAGCCCTTCCCCAGGGGTGGAAGAGATAGAATGCACTAACGCACAACCACTTATGTTTCCTGATGATGAGGACATGGGAATACCACCTCAGCACGTCTCTGATGATGACGAAACACAGGTGCCAACTGCTGCTTCTTTCTGCAGTGTGCAGACTGAACAGGAGGTCAGGGATCAAGACTGGGTGGAAGACGATGCAGGGGACGATGAGGTCCTAGACCCCACATGGAATGAAGGTCGTGCCACTGACTTTCACAGTTCGGAGGAAGAGGCAGTGGTGAGACCGAGACAACAGCGTAGCAAAAGACAAAGAGGGAGCAGTGGGCAAAATCAGAACACCCGCTGCCAAGAGACTCCGCCTGCTACTGACCGCCGCCATCTGGGACCGAGCACCCCAAAGGCAGCTTCAAGGAGTTCCCTGGCATGGCACTTCTTCAAACAATGTGCTGACGACAAGACCCGAGTGGTTTGCACGCTGTGCCATCAGAGCCTGAAGCGAGGCATTAACGTTCTGAACCTTAGCACAACCTGCATGACCAGGCACCTGCATGCAAAGCATGAACTGCAGTGGAGTAAACACCTTAAAAACAAGGAAGTCACTCAGGCTCCCCCTGCTACCTCTTCTGCTGCTGCCGCCTCGGCCTCTTCTGCTGCTGCCGCCGCCTCGGCCTCTTCCTCCGCCTCTGGAGGGACGTTGGGACTTGCCGCCCAGCAAACATGGGATGTACCACCAACACCACCACCTGCGTCACCAAGCATCTCAACCATGTCACACGGCAGCGTTCAGCTCTCCATCTCACAAACATTTGAGAGAAAGCGTAAATTCCCACCTAGCCACCCTCGATCCCTGGCCCTGAATGCCAGCTTTTCTAAACTACTGGCCTATGAAATGCTGTCATTTAGGCTGGTGGACACAGACAGCTTCAAACAGCTCATGTCGCTTGCTGTCCAACAGTATGTTGTTCCCAGCCGGCACTACTTCTCCAAGAGAGCCGTGCCTTCCCTGCACAACCAAGTATCCGATAAAATCAAGTGTGCACTGCGCAACGCCGTCTGTGGCAAGGTCCACCTAACCACAGATACGTGGACCAGTAAGCACGGCCAGGGACGCTATATCTCCCTAACTGCACACTGGGTAAATGTAGTGGCAGCTGGGCCCCAGGCGGAGAGCTGTTTGGCGCACGTCCTTCCGCCGCCAAGGATCGCAGGGCAACATTCTTTGCCTCCTGTCTCCTCCTCCTCCTACTCAGCTTCCTCCTCCTCTTCTTCCACCTGCTCATCCAGTCAGCCACACACCTTCACCACCAACTTCAGCACAGCTCGGGGTAAACGTCAGCAGGCCGTTCTGAAACTCATATGTTTGGGGGACAGGCCCCACACCGCACAGGAGTTGTGGCGGGGTATAGAACAACAGACCGACGAGTGGTTGCTGCCGGTGAGCCTCAAGCCCGGCATGGTGGTGTGCGATAATGGGCGAAATCTCGTTGCAGCTCTGGGACTAGCCGGTTTGACGCACATCCCTTGCCTGGCGCATGTGCTGAATTTGGTGGTGCAGAAGTTCATTCGCAACTACCCCGACATGTCAGAGCTGCTGCATAAAGTGCGGGCCGTCTGTTCGCGCTTCCGGCGTTCACACCCTGCCGCTGCTCGCCTGTCTGAGCTACAGCGTAACTTCGGCCTTCCCGCTCACCGCCTCATATGCGACGTGCCCACCAGGTGGAACTTTACCTTGCACATGCTGGACAGACTGTGCGAGCAGCAGCAGGCCATAGTGGAGTTTCAGCTGCAGCACGCACGGGTCAGTCGCACTGCGGAACAGCACCACTTCACCACCAATGACTGGGCCTCCATGCGAGACCTGTGTGCCCTGTTGCGCTGTTTCGAGTACTCCACCAACATGGCCAGTGGCGATGATGCCGTTATCAGCGTTACAATACCACTTCTATGTCTCCTTGAGAAAACACTTAGGGCGATGATGGAAGAGGAGGTGGCCCAGGAGGAAGAGGAGGAAGAGGGGTCATTTTTAGCACTTTCAGGCCAGTCTCTTCGAAGTGACTCAGAGGGAGGTTTTTTGCAACAGCAGAGGCCAGGTACAAATGTGGCCAGACAGGGCC
Source organism: Bufo bufo (assembly GCF_905171765.1). Classification (NCBI taxonomy): domain Eukaryota; kingdom Metazoa; phylum Chordata; class Amphibia; order Anura; family Bufonidae; genus Bufo; species Bufo bufo. Next base: position 677,577,306 of record NC_053391.1, on the reverse strand, counting down.
CACTACTGGAGGACGAGGATGAGGAGGAGGTGGAGGAGGATGAGGATGAAGCATGTTCACAGCGGGGTGGCACCCAAAGCAGCTCGGGCCCATCACTGGTGCGTGGCTGGGGGGAAACACATGACGATGGTCCCGTAACAGAGAATCACATGACGATACGCCTCCCACAGAGGACAGCTTGTCCTTACCTCTGGGCAGCCTGGCACACATGAGCGACTACATGCTGCAGTGCCTGCGCAACGACAGCAGAGTTGCCCACATTTTAACGTGTGCGGACTACTGGGTTGCCACCCTGCTGGATCCCCGGTACAAAGACAATGTGCCCACCTTACTTTCTACACTGGAGCGTGATAGGAAGATGCGCGAGTACAAGTGCACGTTGGTAGACGCGCTACTGAGAGCATTCCCAAATGTCACAGGGGAACCAGTGGAAGCCCAAGGCGAAGGCAGAGGAGGAGCAAGAGGTCGCCAACGCAGCTGTGTCACGGCCAGCTCCTCTGAGGGCAGGGTTAGCATGGCAGAGATGTGGAAAAGTTTTGTCACCACGCCACAGCTAACTGCACCACCACCTGATACGGAACGTGTTAGCAGGAGGCAACATTTCACTAACATGGTGAAACAGTACCTGTGCACACCCCTCCACGTACTGACTGATGGTTCGGCCCCATTCAACTTCTGGGTCTCCAAATTGTCCACATGGCCAGAGCTAGCATTTTATGCCTTGGAGGTGCTGGCCTGCCCGGCGGCCAGCGTTTTGTCTGAACGTGTATTCAGCACGGCAGGGGGCGTCATTACAGACAAACGCAGCCGCCTGTCTACAGCCAATGTGGACAAGCTGACGTTCATAAAAATGAACCAGGCATGGATCCCACAGGACCTGTCCATCCCTTGTGCAGATTAGACATTAACTACCTCCCCTTAACAATATACTATTGTACTCCAGGGCACTTCCTCATTCAATCCTATTTTTATTTTCATTTTACCATTATATTGCGGGGCAACCCAAAGTTGAATGAACCTCTCCTCTGCCTGGGTGCCTGGGCCTAAATATGTGACAGTGGCCTGTTCCAGTGGTGGGTGACGTGAAGCCTGATTCTCTGCTATGACATGAAGACTGATTTTGTGCTGACATGAAGCCAGATTCTCTGTTACGGGACCTCTCTCCTCTGTCTGGGTGCCGGGGCCTAAATGTGTGACAGTGGCCTGTTCCAGTGGTGGGTGACGTGAAGCCTGATTCTCTGCTATGACATGAAGACTGATTCTGTGCTGACATGAAGCCAGATTCTCTGTTACGGGACCTCTCTTCTCTGACTGGGTGCCTGGGCCTAAATATGTGACAGTGGCCTGTTCCAGTGGTGGGTGACGTGAAGCCTGATTCTCTGCTATGACATGAAGACTGATTCTCTGCTGACATGAAGCCAGATTCTCTGTTACGGGACCTCTCTCCTCTGCCTGGGTGCCTGGGCCTAAATATGTGACAGTGGCCTGTTCCAGTGGTGGGTGACGTGAAGCCTGATTCTCTGCTATGACATGAAGACTGATTCTGTGCTGACATGAAGCCAGATTCTCTGTTACGGGACCTCTCTCCTCTGTCTGGGTGCCGGGGCCAAAATGTGTGACAGTGGCCTGTTCCAGTGGTGGGTGACGTGAAGCCTGATTCTCTGCTATGACATGAAGACTGATTCTGTGCTGACATGAAGCCAGATTCTCTGTTACGGGACCTCTCTCCTCTGCCTGGGTGCCAGGGCCTAAATGTGTGACAGTGGCCTGTTCCAGTGGTGGGTGACGTGAAGCCTGATTCTCTGCTATGACATGAAGACTGATTCTCTGCTGACATGAAGCCAGATTCTCTGCTATGGCATGAAGAGACTGATTCTCTGCTGACGTGAAGCCAGATTCTCTGCTATGGGACCTCTGTCCAATTGATATTGGTTAATTTATATTTTTTTTATTTTTATTTTAATTCATTTCCCTATCCACATTTGTTTGCAGGGGATTTACCTACATGTTGCTGCCTTTTGCAGCCCTCTAGCTCTTTCCTAGGCTGTTTTACAGCCTTTTTAGTGCCGAAAAGTTTGGGTCCCCATTGACTTCAATGGGGTTCGGGTTCGGGACGAAGTTCGGGTTCGGCCGAACTTCTCGAACGCGAACATCCAGGTGTTCAATCAACTCTACTTATGGCAGCATATGTCAACCTGCAGTCATTTAAGACACCTTCCCAGGATATTGTAAGGAACATGGACACATGTACGGCAGTCACTAAAGATTTAGTAAAGCTCATGAGAGAACTTTTATCTGCAGCTAATTATGATGAAGTTAAAGCAAGAAGTAGAATGAATGAGCTTTTTATTAGAGACTATGCTAGGTCCTTAGGGGGAACCACAATCTCAAGTGTGACTTCCTTCGCTAGCAGAAGTGCCACCTATATATCAGAGTCCTCAAATACTTCAGCCAATAGAAAGGAATTAGCTGAACAACTTGCTGTCAAGAGAGCATAAATTGAAATGGAAGCTGCCATTGAGGCACAGCGCTGTCAAATGGAAGCACAGCGCCATCAAATGGAAGCAGAAATCGATGCACGACGCCATCAGATGGAAGCTGAAATGGAGGCACAGCGCCATTAAATGGAAGCTGAAATGGAAGTACAGCGCCAACAGATGAAAAGTCTGGAAAGGCAGAAAGAAGTTAAGATTATAGAAGCCAGACTCAGAGTACACGAAGAGGATATGAATCAGAATAGTGATAGGTTCAAATCTGTACTAAGTGAAGAAAAAGACTCCTATTTTCCTTCATTCACTCAAGAGAATGAAAGGAAATCTCCAGCATGTAGTGAAGAAATAAGTCATTATCCTTCTATCCCTGCTCAGAAAGAGAGGCCTAGTCTAGTGTTAGGAATAAGGTGTGTGGATTTACCCTCTTTCTCTACCGGAAAAGAAGAAGAAAAGGACTCACCTAATTCAGAACTAAGTGAGAAAATAGAACCGGATGATTCAATTCCTAGATGCCACGGCAATGCTCAGGAGAATGTTACAACCATTGTCCCAGCAAGACCACAGAGAACAGTCCTAGCTAGACTTCTCTTTCCAGAACCCACTGTATTTTCAGGAGACGTACTGAAGTTCATAGAATGGAAGGCAAGTTTTGAAATGATCTTTGAGCATCATTGCTTCAGTCCAGTCGACAAGTTATTCTACTGTACATTTAGAGATATGTTGGTGGGGAAGCAAAGAAAGTTCTTGAAGGTAACTTCTATAGAAAAGACAAAGAAGCCTACAAGCAAGCTTGGGAAAAATTAAATGCAAGATATGTAGGGCTGCAGCTAATGATTATTTGAATAATCGATTAGTTTGTCGATAATTTCATCGATTAATCGGGAAAACACCAAACTGACAAAAAAAGGGGTTTAAATGATTTGACTTGAAAAATTATGTTCAAAGGCCATATTAAAACAAATTTAGAAGTTACATAATTATAAAAATTTAGCATTACAATGTAAAAAAGACAAGTTATGGGGGATCTGTGGATGACACTGTTATGAGGATCTGTGGATGACACTATTATGGGGGATCTGTGGATGGCGCTGTTATGGGGGTGATCTGTAGATGGCACTGTTATGGGGGATCTATGGATGACACACTGTTATGGGGGATCTGTGGATGACACACTTATGGGGGATCTGTGGATGACACACTTATGGGGGGATCTGTGGATGGCACTGTTATGGAGGGTATCTGTGGATGGCACTGTTATGGGGGGATCTGTGGATGGCACCGTTATGGAGAGGATCTGTGGATGGCACTGTTATGGGGAGGGGGATCTGTGGATGGCACTGTTATGGGGAGGGGGATCTGTGGATGGTACTGTTATGAAGGGGATCTTTGGATGGCACTGGTATGGGGAGGGGGATCTGTGCACTGCTATGGGGAGGGGGATCTGTGAATGGCACTGTTATGGAGGTGATCTGTGGATGGCACTGTTATGGAGGGGATCTGTGGATGGCACTGTTATGGGAAGGGGGATCTGTGCACTGCTATGGGAGGGGGATCTGTGGATGGCACTGTTATGGGGAGGGGGATCTGTGGCTGGCAGTGTTATGGGGAGGGGGATCTGTGGATGGCAGTGGTACTGTTATGGGGAGGGGGATCTGTGGATGGTACTGTTATGGGAAGGGGGATCTGTGAATGGCACTGTTATGGGGAGGGGGGTCAGTGGATGACACTGCTATGGGGGGATCTATGGATGACACTATATAGCATCGTATGCTATATGTGTCTTCCACAGATCTCCCCTATAACAGTGCCATCCACAGATCCCCTCCCCATAACAGTACCATCCACAGATCCCCCTCCCCATAACAGTACCATCCACAGATCCCCCTCCTCATAGCAATGCCATCCACAGATCCCCCTCCCCATAGCAGTGCACAGATCCCCCTCCCTATAACAGTGCCATCCACAGATCCCCTCCATATCAGTGCACAGATCCCCCTCCCCATAGCAGTGCACAGATCCCCCTCCCCATAACAGTGCTATCCACAGATCCCCTCCATAACAGTGCCATCCACAGATCTCCCAATACACCGGCCACATCAGTATTCAGACTATTCCTTAACTGGCAGTAACTTTTACTTGAACTTTAAATCAGCTCTATGATCTTTATTACCTTACAAATACAATGAAGCTCCGGTAACAGGCAGAGCAGGCGGCGGCGTAACGTCACTCACTCACGTGACGCGCCTGCTCCGCCCACTTTATGAATGAAAAATAAAAAAAAATTCAAAATCGAAAAAAAAAAAAGAGTCCTAATGAGTCCTCTGAGTGTCTTATACCAACTTTCAGGCCAATAGGAGTATATTGGATTTGGGTAGAATTGATTCGGACATGAATCAAATTTTTTTATTTATTTAACGAATCGGAAAATAAACTAATTCAAGAACTGCGCTCATCTCTATAATGCATGGATGTGAATGGTCCGACAGAATGTTAGGTGTTTTTGTAGCCTCTCTCAGTTCTGGCTAATGCATGAGTATCTTCCTTTTAGAGGTTATTCAGACCAAACAAGCTTGTTCTAGTAACAGGTTCCCTTTAAAGCATCAAACAAGGTGAAATCATTTTTATTTCCTTTTTGAAATAAGCCATATTACCAGGAAATATCTAAATGAGTAAAACAATTTATCTACTGTGCCAGTGCTTTTTAATTTATTTCAATAGGCTTAGTGGAGTCGGCCGGGGCTATTTTTTAATGTTTAATAGCATTTGAAAATGTAATTGCTAAATATGTCTTTTCATTTTTTTTTTTTGCTTCAAAATATGCAAATTCTGTCTCCTAAAGTAACAATTTGTTTAACTTAGTAATTTATTGAACTCGGCTCCTTCACACTAGCAGATTGGAGAGGATTGAAAAAAATAAATGCTTTGTCTAGCATAGAACTTAATGTTCTAAGACACACATGCTTATGTTTGTCAAAAACACCGGTTGCCTTAAGGAAATGCTTATTTCTTAAAAAAAAAAAAAAACATAAATAAATAACAAAAAACTTCTAAGAATTTCATTATAATGAAACAAATCACATTTTTCGAGAGAGGTTTGTTTGGCCCTCTGGGATTGTGAATGTTAAGTTTTACGTGAAGTCTGTTGTGGTCAGCAAATTGCGCAAATTTGAATACAGCATTTCCAAATGAGAAGAAATTGGTTGTAGTAAATATTCATCATCAGTAACAAACTATAGGGTTAGTACATGGGGCACATCTCCTGAGGCCTCAATTACTTTGAGGACCTAGATCCCACCATGATCTAGGTGGCCACACTTGCGGCTCTATATTTTGAGGTTTAAGTGATTAGTTAAATTAGCAATCTCTATAATTCCCATAGGTGGAAACGTATTAAAGGTGTTGGTACTTAGATACTGATAGCCTATCCTCAGGAGAGGTCATCAATATAAGATTGTGGGGGTCTAACTATTGACACCCCCACTAATCAACTGTTTCAGGCAGCCGCTGGTGCCAGAAACTCAACAGTGGACAGAACTGGAAGTGCAAGGTTTTAACCACTGTGTTGTAGCCATGCCAGGGTACTTCAGCTCAGCTCCCATTCCAGTGGGGTGAGACCCTAACCAATCTATTATTGATTACCTATCTGGAGCCCTGGAAAACTGCTTTAGTACCAGTATTCATACACCAATATTAGTCACAAGTGCACTGGAGGAAAATTTGCCAAATTGAGTTTTAAAGATACCCTTGCCCCTTCTACTTAAGAGTCGGTGTAGTGGTGGTAATACCACCTAAGTTGAGTTGTTATAGGAATGTTTCTGAGGACATGCCAGTAATATACAAACTAAAAAGACTAGCGTGGTATTAGCAGGAGGTGCTCAAACCCACATGCAGTCGTGCATATATATAGGGGAGCAAATCCTGCACTTATGGCCCGTTGCTAATGGCGATCCCCAGCAAAAATGCATACAGTGGAGGATGCCCGCGGTGAACCACAAGTACCACAATAGACATCCTACACAAGGTAGCAATTGTGTGGATGTCATAATCAATATAACAATATAACAAAATAATAGCAAAGACAGGTGCACTCTGCAGTCTTACTAAACCCTCAAACTGGTTTTAAAATTGAGAGATTAGTCAACATGTCCTACGGTGTAGAACATGTCTAAGCCCGGGCACCACGCCAAGGTTTCTCAAGTAGCCCGGGACCTAACACTCTCCTAACTGAGCCGTATGGGCAATACCAGAAGCCAGTGGGCAAATTACAGGAGCATGAGGCCGACTCACAAACAACTCACCAGTTACCTCCAGCATGTAGCCATGCTTGCAATGGGAGGAGGGAGGAGTCTGCGAGTCCCACTCAAGACTGGCTGATGTGTCCCAGGCCTCACAGGTGCACCTAAATGTGGCCTGTAGATGGAAAACAGGCACATTTAAATTGGAGTTTATACACCTCCAGGAATCTATATATACAAACTAAAAAGACTAGCGTGGTATTTGCAGGAGGTGCTTAGACATGTTCTACACCGTAGGACATGTTGACTAATCTCTCAATTTTAAAATCAGTTTGAGGGTTTAGTAAGACTGCAGAGTGCACCTGTCTTTGCTATTATTTTGTGACATGCCAGTAATGCAGATGTGTTTTTCCATGTGATTATATCTCCCCGCACATAAGCATGCCATTTAACTATGTTTGATAGGCTATGTGATATGTCATGCAGTGTACCTTCCAGCTGATGAAATATTCCAGTGAGGTGAGCAGATGTAATGTGCAATATTATAAGTGAAATGCACTGTGAGTACTGAGGCATAGTGTATTAAAGATACTACAGGCTACCTGTGGTGGCCTAACAATACTTTAAAGGTCATAACTTGGGCAGGATGTCGATGGGCATTATAATGGAAACGTATTGTTTATTGGAAAAGTTGCACTGCGTTATGTTTGTATATGATGGCACATTGGTGGAGGTGACATAGCCTGATAACACAAAAAAATGGCTAAGCTGAGTCACAGGTTAATATGAGGGTCATGCTGGAGCTGTCCTCAAATAGCTAGCATGCTCACCAGAGGGATATAGAGAAATGTAGACAGGCCTCATGGTCAGAAGCAGGAAACAAGTACTAAGAGTGTGGGAAATGTGGCAGATTCCTGCTTGTAGCTAGCTATAAGTAGAGGTAAGTTGCAATAGCCATAAAGGTGAAAAACCTCAGGGTCTAGATAAGGCAGAGATGCAACTGAGAACCACAAAAGAGAAGAAGCTGGAGCATAGGGGTAGAGGTAGCCACCTAGCTCCCCCAACCTAAAAGTAACTTAAGCCTACATAATTTTGCAGGGTTTAGACTAGGGCCAGCCAGCCGCCACTGAGTATGCGGAGTGTGTTTGTGTGAAGTGTGCAGAGGCATCTAAATATGATTTCCTACTGCATGCAGAAATGCATGCTAAGCGAGAGGAGATACTGCTGATTGTGTAACTCTGTATATATTGTGCAGGACCATGCCACGTGAAGGAAGCACCATGGTATTGCTGCTGACATCCATATCTCCATTGCTGCCCATCAGAGGAGACACTTTCCAGTTTGTCAACATGCAGAGAAGTTGGGTGCAAACCAAACCAAAGGGGAGATAGTAAACTGTTATTATTTATTTAAAGGGGTTATTCCATAATTAATGTTAAAAATGAAAACCAGACATCATATAGTTAGGGTTTACCGGACCCGTGGATGTTCGGGTTCGCCGGGTTCGGCCGAACTTAGGGTCAAAGTTCGGGTTTCGGGACCCGAACTTGACCCGAACCCGAACCCCATTGAAGTCAATGGGGACCCGAACTTTGGTGCACTAAAATGGCTGTAAAATAGTCATAGTAAGGGCTAGAGGGCTGCTGAAGGAAAATGGGGGTAAGAGCAGTACAATTGCCCTGCAAACAAATGTGGATAGGGAAATTACTTAAAATAACATAGAATATAAAAAAAATTTAACTAGGAGGCCGAGGTCAAAGTGGAGTAGGAGGTTGAGGAGGCGGTGGAGGTGGAAGCGGCGGTGGAGGAGGAGGTAGCCAACACTGTTTTTGTTGCTTTATTGTTATAATTTTTTTCCTTAAAATCTCTTTTAATTTTTTTATTTTTATTTGGGAAGACCCCAAAACATTGGGAAATAGAAAACAGAATGCAAAGAGAAAGTGCGCTGGAGTCTAACAATGGCCGGGTGCGGCCGGTATACTGTACTTGTTTATTCAGCACAAGGTACAGACAAGTTCTGTGGGATCAATGCCTCGTTCATTTTAATGAATGTGAGCTTGTCCACGTTGGCTGTGGACAGGCGGCTGCGCTTGTCTGTGATCACCCACCTGCCGTGCTAAACACACGTTCGGACAATGCACTGACCGCAGGGCAGGCCAGCACCTTCAAGGTGTAAAGGGCAAGGTCAGGCCATGTGCCCAATTTGGAGACCCAGAAGTTGAATGTGGCAGACCCATCAGTCAGTACGTGTAGGTGTGTGCACACGTACTGTTCCACCATGTTGCTGAAATGCTGCCTTCTGCTAAGACGTTCTGTATCAGCCGGTGGTGCTGGTTGTTGTGGCGTGCTGACAAAGCTTTTCCACGTTTCGGCCATGCTAACCCTGCCTCCTGAGGTGCTGGCGGTGCCCTAGCTCTGTTGGCGACTTCTCCCTCCTCCTCTGCCTTCGCCTTGTGCTTCCACTGTGCCCCCGCTGTCAGGTGGGAATGCCATCAGCAGCGCATCTACCAGCGTGCTCTTGTACTCGCGCATCTTCCGATCACGCTCCAGTGATGGAATTAAGGACAACACATTGTCCTTGTAGCGGGGATCCAGCAGGGTGGCCACCCAGTAATCAGCACTGATTAGAATGTGGGCAACTCAGCGGTCGTTGCGGAGACACTGCAGCATGTAGTCGCTCATGTGTGCCAGGCTGCCCAGAGGCAACAACAAGCTGCTCTCTGTGGGAGGTGTATCGTCTGAGTCCTCTGTATCCCCCCAGCCATGCTCCAGTGATGCTCATGAGCTGCTTTGGGTGCCACCCTGCTGTGAACACGGTTCCTCCTCATCATCATCCTCCAGAACTACTGTATGTCCTGGCTGGACAGTTGTATACCTGGTCTCTGTTGGTGCAGGAACCCACCCTCCGAGCCACTTGTGAATGATTGGCCTGATAACCGTGGAAATTACCACTCTTCCTTCTCCTCTTCCTCCTGTGCCACATCCTCTTCCATCATCGCCCAAAGTGTTTTTTCAAGGAGACATAGAAGTGGAATAGTAATGCTAAGGATGGCGTCATCTGCACTGGCCATGTTGGTGGAGTACTCGAAACAGCGCAACACGGCACACATGTCCCGCATGGAGGCCCACTCGTTGGAGGTGAAGTGGTGCTGTTCCGAAGAGCGACTCATCCGTGCGTGCTATAGCTGAAACTCCACTATCGCCTGCTGCTGCTCGCAGAGTCTCTCCAGCATGTGCAAGGTGGAGTTCCACCTTGTGGGTACGTCGCATATGAGGCGGTGAGCGGGAAGGCTGAAGTTACGCTGCAGCACTGACAGGGGAGCAGCAGCAGGGTGAGAACGCCGAAAGCGCACACCGACGGCCCGCACTTTCTGCAGCAGCTCTGACATATTGGGGTAATTTTTCAGGAACCTCTACACCACCAAATTCAGCACATGCGCCAGGCAAGGGATGTGCGTCAAACCAGCTAGGCCCAGAGCTTCTATGAGATTTTGCCCGTTATCGCACACCACCAGGCTGGGCTTGAGGCTCAGTGGCACCAACCACTCATTGGTCTGTTGTTCCATGCCCGTCCACAGCTCCTGCGTGGTGTGTGGTTTCCCCCCCAAACAGATGAGTTTCAAAACAGCCTGCTGTCGTTTCCCCCTGGCTGTGCTGAAGTTGGTGGTACAGGTGTTACGCTGACTGGATGAGGAGGCTGTACAGGAGGAAGCGGAGCAGGAGGAGGAGGCAACAAGAAACGTCCTGCAATCCTCGTGGCGGAAGGACATGCACCAAACTGCTATCCGCCTTAGGCCCAGTCGTCACTGCATTAACCCAGTGTGCAGTTAGGGAGATATAACGTCCCTGACCGAGCTTACTGGTCCACGTATTGGTGGTTATGTGGACCTTGCCACAGATGGCGTTACGCAGTGCACACCTGATTTTGTCTGCCACTTGGTTGTGCAGGGCAGGAATCGCTCGCCTGGAAAAGTAGTGGCGGCTGGGAACCACGTACTGTAGGACAGCCACCGCCATAAGGTTTTTAAAAGTCTCCGTCTCCACCAGATGGAATGATAGCATTTCAAAGGCCAGGAATTTTGAAATGCTGGCATTCAGGGCCAGGGATCACTGGTGGATAGGGGGGTACTTCCTCTTTCTCTCCAGTATTTGTGGGATGGACAGCTGAACGATTCCATGGCACAGTGTGGACATGCTGGGTGACGGTGGTGGAGGTGGTGGTGTTGCTTATCCTCTGTTTGCACGGTGGCAGGTGCCACTGTCACTCCAGAGGGGGAGGAAGAGGCCGAGACTGCAGCAGAAGAGGAAGCAGGAGGAGCCAGAGACCTTTCTTGGTTTTTGAGGTGTCTACTCCACTGCAGCTCGTGCTTTGCACTTAGATGCCTGGTCACGCAGGTTGTGCTCAGGTTGAGAACGTTTATGCCTCGCTTCAGGCTCTAATTGCACAGCGTGCAAACCACTTGTGTCTTGTCGTCAGCACATTGTCTGAAGAACTGCAACTCCAGGGAACTCCTTGGAGCTGGCTTTGATGTGCTCAGTCACTGAGTGCGGTGGGCAGAAGCAGGTTTACTGGCTAAGGGAAGGTCACTCTGCTTTTGCGCCCTGCTCTCTCTTTTGCTGTGCGGCTGGCGCTGTGTGACCAACACCTTTTCCTTCGAACTGCACACGTCACTCGCATGACCTTGATTCCATTTGGGGTCTAGGACCTCATCATCCTTCACATCTGGCAAGCGCTCGACTGTATAGGGAGGGTGCTCAGGGACTGATGGTCCTCCCCCTCCCCCTTTTCCCCTTAGGGCGTTTAGGGAGTCTGGCCCCGTCACGGTAATGGTTAAGTAGGTGACAGATTAGGGACATTAAGGGTTAATTCACTGGGGATCCTCCTTAGACAGGATGGGGGCGGTGCAGGAAATCCTGACGGTTACATATACCCCCTCTCTGTTCTGGTCACTTCCTCTTGCAGGTGGAAGCAAATTTGCCCTCTCTCCCTTTGCGGTTATTCTTGGGAGGCGAGTCGAGGTGCACGGTTATGATCAGTTATGGATACTTGGTTATTCTGTTTTGTTTTTCTATTCTTAAGAGCCCCCGCTGGGAGTCCAGCAGTTTGGATATCGCTCCGATGATTACGGCTTTTGAGAGTTGCGAATTCTGGTCGAGTTTATGAAGTCACAGCTAGCGGCATATGAGTATAACGGAGATATGGTGGTAGCAGATGGCGTACTTGCCCGCTGGGAGTCCAGCGGTTGGCATACCGCTCTGATGATTACGGTTTAACTTTCCCACTGGGAGTCCCTCGTTTGGCATACCGCTCCGATATTATGGTTTATTAAGGTTTGCCGCTTTAATAAAGAAGCTGTGGCTGATCAGAACCCAGCAATAAAGTGGCACAGTTGTCAGTGTTTTTTATTATGGGTCAAGGTTGGGTAAAGGGGCCAATGGTGTGTTAAAGGTGGTACCCCCTCCTCTGTTTCCCTGGATACCAGCAGTCATCTTCCACCCTCCTCACCCCTGCCCTCCTTGCCGGTCTGCACACTGCAGAGACGTGCTGCGTTGATCCTACCATGTCCACATCCTGAAACATAAGTGGTTGGGCATCAGTGCACTCAATCTCTTCCACTTCTGGGGCAGGGCTAGGTGGAAGGCCGACGGAAACCCTGTCAGCAGAGTCATCAAAAAGCATAAGAGACTGCTGCATGACTTGGGGCTCAGACTGCTTGCCTGATATGCATGGGGGTGAGGTGAAAGACAGATGCCCATGGGCTGCAGGTGCCAACTCTGCGCTTTTAGCAGGGGACAGGGTGGGAGACAATGTGAAGGAACTGGAGGCACTGTCAGCCACCCAATCTACTACCGCCTCTACTTGTTCTGGCCTCACCATTCGTACACCGGTATTCGGGCCTGCAAAATAACGCTGAACGTTCTGTCGCCTACGTGGACCTGAGGAAGGTGTTTCATTTGGACGTGTAGCTGGCACAGATCAACCACATCCACGTCCTCTCCCTGCAACAGGAGCTCCACCAACACCAGCAGCACCACGACAAGGGCCACATCCCTTATTTGATGCCCTCCTCATTCTTTGAGGTCACCCACCGAACTAACAGATGGAATAACTAGATTTATTTCCCTGTCACGTATGCAGTGCAGGTGTACCTCAGACAAACAATAGGTATATGCAGGGCCGGCGTTAGAGGGGGGAAAACTGGGCAATTGCCCAGGGCACCCAATCTGGAAGGGGGCCCCCTGCTTACAGCTCTTCAGCTGAAAGTCCACTGAAGCCAGCGGGCGTTCAGCAGAAGAGCACTCAGTGCAGAGACGCAGCCAACTATTCTGTGCAGCTGTCAGCCGAGCTCCGTGTACTCGTCGGCCGCACAGTGATGGAGAAGGGACAAAGCATCCCTCCCTCTCCCACTGTGATGCGGCCCGCCACTGCCACCAATGAAATCGCTCGTCTCGGCCGCACAGTGATGGAGGAGGGAGAGAGCGTCCCTCCCCCACTGTGATGCAGCCGCCACTGCCACCAATGAAATCACAAGGGGAGGGGCCTCTGAAGCGGAAGCACCAATGAAAAACGCTAATAATTAAAAGAGGAGGAGGGAGGGAATACAAATGAGTCCTCTGCTGGCTGTTTCTGAGGTGAGGCAAGCCAGCCAGAGAGTGCCCAGTGAAGACCACAACCACCACAGTCCCATTTATTAGCAGCCCAGGCCCCTGACCCCACAGGGTGAAGCAGAAGGACACATAATAATCAGGTATCCCAGACTGTCCATACTGTACACAAATGATTAGCCTGCCAAAAAATAAAGGCATTACCCAATAACCTGATGAAGGGGACATTTGGAGCCCCGAAACGCGTTGTTCTCTGTATACATCCATGGTATTTATGCAATAAAGAAGATTTATTCACATAAAGACCAACTCTACCAGTGATTTGCGCCTGACCAGAACCTCCTATTCTACAAGCATCCTCTGGGGGATTGGGCACCCAATCCCAAAGAAATTCTTTCTGCGGCTGCATTCCTGGATTTAAAGGGTATATATCCCTAGAAGTCTACTATAGAGTTGTGCCTATCCATAGCACAACTAAAAAAGGGGAGCACCTTTTTCTCTCTAAACAATTTATTTTGTATTGAGCGTATTACCCTATTGTGCGCCCCCCACCCCTCTTGTCTCTTTATTCCCCTCGTGACCGAGTGGAATTTAGATTCGCCCGTGGTTTCCTAAAAATAAAGGCAGACAAAAACATAAGTACCAGATGGGCTAGCAACATTTGGGTTAATGTGACTCATTAACCCCAATCTTTCCACTGCCATGGGTTAAAACATGATGGGGGTCACTTATTTTTAATGTGAGGCACATGGTTTTCTCAATTTGTTCCCATCTGCCCCACATTAAGGCCCGTGCGTGATGCCTTAATGTGAGACCGTAAATTGCATCCCCCAATGCACGGAACGGCCTTGTGCAAAAGGCCTAAAACTAAGTGACCTCCAAGTACCTCCTGAAATAATGAGCAACATGGGGTTAATGTGAGTTACATATTACAGATGAGTCTCTTACTATTAGGGCTCATTCAGACGGGTGTAGTGTTTTGCGGTCTACAAAACACGGATACCGGCCATGTGTGTTCCGCATTTTTCAGACTGCTCACGGTCAGCACTACGATTGAAAATGCCTATTTTTGTCCGCAATTACGGACAAGAATAGGACATGCTCTATCTTTTTTGCAGGGCCGCGGAACGGAACTACGGATGCGGACATCACACGGTGTGCTCTCCACATCTGTGTTGTTGGTACATTATTACAATATTTGGGGGCCCCCCTTTTGATTTTGCACAGGGCCACATATTGTCTAAAACCAGCCCTGGATAGATGTCACCCACCGAACTAACAGATGGAATAACTATATTTATTTCCCTGTCACGTATGCAGTGCAGGTGTACCTCAGACAAACAATGGGTATATGTCACCCACTTAACTATTATATTTTTGTGTCAGGGGTACAAAGATGGTGTATTGCACCCACAAAAAAAATCACTATAGGTCACCCACAGTATAAATAGCCAGATGAGATTCCTAACACTTTCCCTCACTTCAGCTGCCTGCCTCTGTCCCTGCACTACTCAGAGCTGATGGGCGGTGCTACACGTGATCCAGCTTGTATAGAGGCTGGGTCACATGATGCATGGGCCAATCATAGCCATGCCATTACTAGGCATGGCTGTGATGACTTCTAAGTGCCCACAGCTTAAAAGCTTATTGATTGGCTGCCCTGCAGCCTTTCAACAAGCTTTATTAAATGCCTGAACACTGAACTCGACCCTAAACTTTTCCGGGTACCCAAAATCGTAAAGTTCGGTACGGACCCGAACTTTGCAGTTCGGATTCGCACAACACTACATATAGTAAATGGCAATCTCTTTCTAACAAAGCTAGAACCATCCCTGTACCTCACATGGATCCAGAGATCTCCCCATTCATTGCTCTGCTAGATTTATAGAAGTCCCAAGCTCAGGAGGGGTGTCTTTTCTGCTGCAGCTCAGGGGACGTGTCCATGCCCTCACTATCACAGCTCAGGAGA
Organism: Bufo bufo; assembly: GCF_905171765.1. NCBI lineage: Eukaryota > Metazoa > Chordata > Amphibia > Anura > Bufonidae > Bufo > Bufo bufo. The sequence continues at coordinate 677,562,004 of NC_053391.1, read as the reverse complement.
CAGCTAAAGAATGAAAGCAGGACAAAGAAATAAGGAAAAACACAAACAGCAGGTGGCGCTATACAGATAGCTTTTATTGAATAACTCAGTTGCTATTCAAAATTTTTAATTACATGCAATTACAAAAATATTTAGATCCGGCGGGTGAACAGCCTGTCGGATCCGTCCTGTCGCTAGTGAACGCGTGCCCCCGGACTACCGCTCTGGCCCCATTGACATGCCGTACTTTTATTCCAGGGGCCTCTCGGCATGCGCTACCGTGCTGTGGCCAGAACTCCGTCCCTCCCCCATTATAGTCAATAGGGCCAGAGTGGTAGTCCGGGGGCACGCGTTCACTAGCGGAGGTCCGTGCAGCTAGTGTTAAATTAGCCTAAGTGACGAAATGTAATTGTACATTTGTTGTGCACATAAACAACAGGGGGCTCATGGCAAAGATCATGCCCCATTTGATTTTGCCCGCCTGGACAGAAGGGTTCATGAGATGATCTACCCTTTAAATCCCTTACTTTGACTTGTGCCAAATACTCATTTTTACTAACTACCGTTCTTCAGGAGTGCAAAGTCTTTCACAGGATCTTACCACCCAATAGCAAACAAGATGGACCAGTCAGGAATACGTCCTCTCTCTCCAAGAGCCCCATATTATCTACATCTTTTGCCACTATGCTATGTAATGTACATCTTTGTCAGCAGGCATCCATTTTTGGGGGGGACTGAGATATTGGTGACGAATCATCAGGTTGAGCTGCAGTACCCCAGTATGGACATCCCCTCCCCGAACAATCTGAGACTGATGACCTATCCAGATGATAGTTGTCCTCAATTTCTAAGTCTAGTAAACCCCTTTATTGGATTCTTGCTGTTTTTGAAGCTAATAGTGATGCTTGTTAGGGCTCTTGGCCATGGTGACCGTTTCTATTAGCAAAAAGTACTCTTCTTTTATAATAAGGAGGTGTCGTAAAAACACTGTAATTGAAAGCACAGGCTTTATAAAGACAGATTTTGGAATTGCTTTAGATTACAGTAAGCCATCGAGATCATCCTTGCATCAGTAGAAAAAGAATGTTCCATGCATTACATACGTGACCCTGGCCTGCAGCTGCTAATAGTGTTAATGGCTTGTAAACTACCTAGGAGAATTCACAGGAGGGGAAAATTTTCATAATAACATTATGCCTGAAGTTACAGAAGAGGATTATTGTGTTCTAATCAAAGCTATTAACCTTCGAACTTGTAGCTCACAAGCCAGTGGCAGTCATTAAGAAAACTCCTGGCTCCATAATGCAGTTTTTTATTCCTCTAATATGTTATAATGGAGTTTACTTAAGAATAAGCCTGAATTACTCCACTACATCCACAAAGTTTTTATTAAAATTTCTTGTGCCATTCATTCCTTGCACACACACACACCTTTGCAGATGTTCCGAAATGGAAATTTATATCAATAGTAATGACAGGTCTTGAAAACTTTATTTTCTCTTAAAGATGTTTCATCAGTCATCTGACTGGCTATCTCATTTAGAATGGCTTGTACAAGAAATCTCCAGCATTAAATACTGGCTTAAAGACTTATGCTTCAGCTTCAGTTAGCATAATCTATTTATAATCAACATAAGGTCAAAGACTTTATGGAGGTAGGATGCTGATTGCAAGTTGCATGATTGAAGATATTAGGTGTGATAAAACTGCTCGGGAGAGGTGTTAGAGTTCCTTTATGTTACAGGTGTGTGTATGTAACTGAGAAAACTAACAGATTTGGCATTGGGCTAATCCTAAGAGTATTATCCTGGAAGTCCCCTGGTATCTACTTTTTAACCTACATACAGGAATCCGGACTTCTCTGCAGGGGAGCCACCAGGCTACTACCTCTTGGTGTAGTCTATGTGTGGTTAACACCTGACCCATTGGGGTCAGAGACACCAGTGCGGGGCACCGAGGGGTCAGGCATATTCATAGTCAGGGACAGGCTGTGGTAAGTGCTGGCAGAGTACATGCAATACGTTAAATGGTCCGAGGTCAAGACAGGTAGCTAGAGATGAGCGAATTTTTAAAAAATTTGATTCGGCTGGTTCGCTGAATTTTTAGAAAAAATTGGGTTCGATCCAAATTTATTTGCGGTGAATAGCGATGCAAAAAACGTCTATTTCCTGGCTGCAGAGAGCCTTTATAGTGGTGTAGAACATGCATAGGGAGTCTGTTGGTAGTGAAATAATACTGTGAGTCCGTATATTATGCAGATGACAGGCGTCGCTCTTAGAATCACTGCACACTTCACTTATTTGGGCAGTCACGGGCCAAAACTGACCAAGTAACTCAAGTATGAACTCGGCCTCACAGGTCGATGTTAGCGCCAAGAAGAAGCGCACTCCTTTTACACTGTTGTCAGCTGATTCCACATAGATTTCTACAGAACCTGTTCTATTAAACGCTTATACAAGTAGAGCCCCCTGACAGAGTGGAGAGGGTGTCAGCTGTAAGTTTGTGTTGACCTCACTGATTATTTTGCCCTTCCTCTGATCCGTCAGAACAATAACCCCCAAAAAACGCATCCTGTCTGTTGAGCATCCGCCTTCACTTAGTCAGCATTTGGTCAGTAATCCATCAGTATTGCTAATGCCCAAAAAAATAGGAGTGGATCCAAAACAGAGATGACACGTGAATGGAATATTTGCATGTCTTCTGTGTTTTGTACCCACTTTTGGCTAACAAATCACAAGCCAATTCGGATGGGGCCATACAGGCCTTACAGCTGCTACACAGACAGGATCCGTTGTGCGTCTCATTTCTCCTTCCTTCTGACAGATCAGAAAAAGGGTCAAATAAATTATAATGTCAGCCAGGCGGAAAGGCAAAATAGTTGCCCAGTCATGAAGTGGGGAGGGTGGAAGCAGCATGAGGAGACCACAGAGTGGCCTAATGACAGAGTCTGGAGGTGGCGGCAGCATCAGGAGACCGCAGAGTGGCAGGGTGGCATAGTGTGGAGGTGGCAGCAGCATGAGGAGACCACAGAGTGGCAGGGTGACATAGTATGGAGGTGGCAGCAGCATCAGGACGCCACAGAGTGGCACAATGACAGAGTCTGGAGGTGGCGGCAGCATCAGGAGACCGCAGAGTGTCAGGGTGACATAGTGTGGAGGTGGCAGCAGCATGAGGAGACCACAGAGTGGCAGGGTGACATAGTATGGAGGTGGCAGCAGCATCAGGACGCCACAGAGTGGCACAATGACAGTGTGGAGGTGGCAGCAGCAGCATCAGGAGGCCATAGAGTGGCACAATGAAAGAGTGTAGAGGTGGCGGCAGCATCAGGATGAAGCCACAGAGTGGCAAGGTGACATAGTGTGGAGGTGGTAGCAGCATATGGAGAGCACAAAGTGGCAAGGTGACATAGTGTGGAGGTGGCAGCAGCATCAGGAGGCCACAGAGTGGCAAGATGACATAGTGAGGAGGTGGCAGCAGCATAAGGATACCACAGAGTGACCTGGTGACAGAGTGGGAAGGTGGGTGGCAATAACAGTACCAGCTAAAGATGGTGGGTGAAAGAAGGAGCACTTGGCATCAGATGTGTGGCATCAGGCGGGTGGCAGCATCAGAATAGTAGCTGAGGCAGGTACCCAGAAAAAAAAGGTCTCTTTTGTCAAAGTGTTGGTGTGGCACCATGGATGATCTAGTCTGATGCTTTAGGCATTGGTGGGTGGAAATCCTGGCTGATCCACGCCTGATTCATCTTGACAAAGGTCAGTCTCTCCACATTTTGGGTGGACAGGCGAGTTCTTCTTGGGGTAACTATGGCCCCCGCCACACTAAACACCTGATCTGATGCCACACTACTGGCCAGCCAGGACATCTTTTTCAGGGCAAACTCTGCCAGTTGCGGCCACAAATCCAGTTTGGCTGCCCAGTAGCCCAGCGGATCTTCAATGATGGCTGGCAGGGTGCACACCAAGTATTCCACCACCTGCTGGTTCAGGTTCTGCTCTATGTCTAGCTGCTGGTGAGTATTTTCTTCACTAGGCGGGTTAAGAAAGCTGCTCATCGGCGACTCTAGACTCAGGCTGCTGCTGATGGAGCTGGTACTGCTCCTGCCACCCCACCCCTCTCTAGCAGCCATGGCAGTGGAAAGTGAGCTCAGAGGGCTCCCCCCGGACAGACCTGCGAGAGGATGGACGATGGCGCAGATAGGCAGAGGCCAACTGACTACATAAGATGTCTCTATAGTAGTTCAGTTTGTCCTCCCTCTCAGCGGGTGTAAAAAAGGCCCCCATTTTGGACCGGTAGCGGGGGTCTAACATGGTGAAGAGCCAATAGTCATCCCTCTGCCGAATGGTGACAATTTGACTGTCACTGCGCAAGCAAGTAAGCATGCATTGAGCCATTTGTGCAAGTGACTCCATCTCCACTGCATACTGCCACGGTGTGTCTGGGTCCTCTGCCTCGTCTTCCTCATTGCCCTGTAGCTCCTCTGGCTGCTCCTGCTCCTCCTCTTCTGTCACCTGTGTAGAAAAACCACCTATTTCGCTACACATTGGAGCACAAGCAATGTCCTTCTCCTCCTCCAGTTCAGCCCCCACAGGGCTCATGTGGGCGTGAGATGCAGGCGCCACATCTCTAGTCCCCTGACCAGCCAGATTTACCAGCATCTGTTCCAGGATATGAAGCAGTGGAATGACGTTGTTCATCCCATAGTCCTGGCTTTGTGGTGTACGAGCTGAAGTGCATGCAAAGTTTTCTGACCATTTTTAGAATGTCTTGCAGATCGGTGGAAGACTTCAGGAAACGCTTGACAACCAGATTGAACATGTGTGCCATGCAGGGCGCATGGCTCAGCCCTCCATGACGCAGCGCCGACACCATGTTCTTCCTGTTGTCGGTCACCATGGTTCCGATTTTCAGTTGTCGCGGAGAAAGCCAGGATTTCATTTCTTAATGAAGGACACAGAGAAGTTCCTCCCCTTTGTGACTCCGTTCGCCCAGGCAAACGAGGTGCAGAACAGCGTGACAGTGTGCCCTGCACATGTGGTATGCTGGAGGGGCACTGTGAATTGTCCCTGCAGTTGAGGCCAAGTTGCTGATGTGGCTGTGCAGTAACCACATTCACCCAGTGGGCCGTAAAGGACCTGTATTGTCCCTGACCGTAGTTATAGCCCCACACGTCGACTCTGCCATGCACTTTGGCAGACACTGACAGGCTCAATGACTGGCCCACCTTCTGTTCTACATGTGTGTGCAGGGCTGGTACTGCCTTTTTGGCAAATAAATGACGGCTTGGGACTCTCCACCTCGACTCGGCACAAGCCATCAGTTCTCTGAAAGGAGCAGAGTCCACCACTTGGAAAGGGAGGAACTGCACCGCTTTTATACCTGGGTACCTGCCTCAGCTACTATTCTGATGCTGCCACCCACCTGATGCCACACATCTGATGCCAAGTGCTCCTTCTTACACCCACCGTCGTCAGCGGGTACTGTTATTGCCACCCACCTCTAGTGTTGAGCGCGAATATTCGAATTTCGAATTTTTATCTCGAATATCGCAATTTCGAGATTTCGCGAATATTTAGAATATAGTTCCATATATTCGCGAAATCGAATATTCGTATTTTTTATTTTTTTTTCATCCGAAAATATATGATTCCTCCCTGCTTCTTGCTTGTGGGTCAATGACCCATTGGCCCACAAGCAACTGAATTGAAGCTGGAAGGAATCAAGTTTTCAGATAGACCGGAATATTCGAAATAAAGAATATATTGCTGTATATTCAATTTTAGAATATTCGTCCTATTCTAATCGAAACCAATAATCTCGGTTATAATATTCGAGTTCACGAATATTACAACAGAAAAATCGTAATGGTTAATATGTGTGCCCGAGCACATGAGAAAATCGTTATTTAATCAACTTCAGCATACAACAAACACCCCGACAAGCGTCCCCGTCACCATGGGAACGCCTGTGGGTTAGAAAATACCATCGGATTTGAGTTTTCCCTGAGATCGTAAAACCTCAGATCCGATGGTATATTCTAACCCACAGGCATTCCCATGGTGACGGGGACGCTTGTCGGGGAGCAGTATGCCAAAGTGGAATATTATTGCTCTAACTTCGTATTTTAGAATATTCTTAATATTGCTCTAACTTCGTCTTTTAGAATATTCGTAATATTCTAAAAGACGGAGTTAGAGCAATATTACGAATATTCTAAAAGATGAAGTTATTAAGAATATTCGTAAAATACACATAGATTGTAATTTAGCTAATATAGTGCTATAATCCTTTTTTTTTTGTCAATTTTTTTTTTGCCTCTTCTGAACTTCAGTTTTGGAAAATATGTACAATATTTAAAAAATTACTTTAGCAGTATATTAGCTAAATTACAATCTATATGTGTATTTTACGAATATTCTTAATATTGCTCTAACTCCGTCTTTTAGAATATTACGAATATTCTAAAAGACGAAGTTAGAGCAATATTAAGAATATTCGTAAAATACACATATAGATTGTAATTTAGCTAATATACTGCTATAGTAATTTTTTTAATAGTGTACGTATTTTCCAAAACTGAAGTTCAGAAGAGGCAAAAAAAATTGAGAAAAAAAAGGATTATAGCACTATATTAGCTAAATTACAATCTATATGTGTATTTTACGAAAATTCGTAATATTGCTCTAACTTCGTCTTTTAGAATATTATGAATATTCTAAAAGACTAAGTTAGAGCAATATTAAGAATATTCGTAAAATACACATATTAGCCTAGCCATAGTCATAGGAACGTTGCCTTATACAGAAAAAATAAAATAAAAAATCGTACGATTAATTTAATCGCATATTATTCGCGATAAATGAAATAATTACGAATATTCGATTTCGACGAATATAATACGAATATTCAATCGAATATTCGCGAAATATCGCGAAATCGAATAAGGCACCTCCCACTCATCACTACCCACCTCCCCCCCATTCTGTCACTGGATCACTCTGTGGTCTCCATATGCTGCTACCACCTCACCACTCAGGTCTCCATATGCTGCTGTTGCCACCTCCACACTATGTGATTGTGCCACTCTGTGGTTTCCTCCTGCTGCTGCTGCTGCTACTTCCACACCATGTCATCTTGCCACTCTGTGGTCTCCTCATGCTGCTTCCAACTCACAACTGTGTTTCTGGGCCACTCTGTGGTCTCCTCATGCTGCTGCTGCTACCTTCACACTATGTCACCTTGCCACTCTGTAGCCTCCACATGCTGCTGCCAACTCACAACTGTGTCTCTGGGCCACTTGTCACGGACGTTCCCGCAATAGATGGAAGGAGATTAGTGAGACTGGCAACACGTGGTATGAGCTGACTTGTTTTCCGTTTGGATCGAATTACGTCTGTGTTGTTTCTGGTGCTTGCCACACCTATTTTCCCCAGGTTTGGCTATTAGGGTAATTTAACCTTCTCTACATATAGTTGCTTCTCCCACTATGCTGTGCGGTTTATAGTTTATTTGGACCTTTGAATAGATTGTGGTTGAATCTCGGCTGAGTTCCTGGTGCTTCCATTGCTCCTTTGAAGTTAAGTTTTTTGTATTAGGCCTGAAGGAGACTCCTGTTCGTCCTTGCTTTTGGAGGAACAGGTAGTCTCGTCCCTGCCATTAGTACCAGGGTCCTATAGGGCTTGATAGGACTCTATCCTGCGTATTCCTGCGTATTTGGGGTCTGTTCATACTGGTAGCCAGTCAGGATTTTGGTTAGGGTTTTCACTAGGAGCCAAAACCGTATTTTTCTGTTTGTTTGTGTGCAGCCATGGATCCTATTACTGCACTGGCAGGTGAGCTGCAAGGGCTATCTTTGGAGGTAGCTGACCTCCGCATGATCGTCTCGCAGATGCAAAGATCACAGGTTGTTGGTCCTGGTGGTAGTGGTGGAGACCAGGCCTATCTGGAGCCTATAATTGCCCTCCCGGACAGATTTTTTGGGGGGCGTGATAATTTCATTTTGTTTAGGGTCCATTCACACGTCCGTTATAACACTCCATTTCCGTTCCGATTTAAATCAGAACGTTTTTTCGGATCCATTAATTTCAATTGCCTCTGCAAAAATGCGGACACCAATCATAGTGCTGTCCGAATCACGGAATCCGTTCCGTTTTCATATTTTTGAGTATGCAGATCCTGAAAAAAAATTAAGCTTGTCCTACTTTCTGTCCGTTTTTCGGGTCCGTTGTCCAGTCAAGTCAATGGATCCACATAAATGCGGATGACATGCACAAAACCATCTGAATGTCATCCGATTGTGCGGATCCGTTGACAGGAAAATGGATGAAAAAAAAAAACTGAATAACGGAAACACAGAACGCATTCGGAAGCACTTTAGTAAAAAAAACGTAAGGTTGTACTGAAAAACGGATCCGCAAAAAAAAAGAACGTTTATCTGGAAAGGTAAAAATACTGACGTGTGAATGGACCCTTAGAGATACATGCAAACTGTATTTTAGGATACTTCCACCCTCATCTGGATATGAGAAACAGCAAGTCAGTGTGGTTATTTCCTTGCTTAAGGAGGATGCGCAGTCTCTCGAGCGGTCAGTCCAGATCGCAGTCTCTCCGGTCAGTAGATTAATTTTTCGAAGCTTTGGGTCTTATCTATGATGATCCGCATCGGACCTCTCTAGCTGAAACCAAGCTGTGCGTCCTTCGTCAGGGTGATCGGTCCACTGAGATTTATTGCTCTGAGTTTAGGAGGTGGGCTACAGATACTGAGTGGAACAATCCTGCCCTCCATAGCCAGTTTTGTCATGGGTTATCAGAGAGGCTGAAGGACGCTTTGGCCTTTCATGAAACACCAGTGTCTCTGGAGGCTGCTATGTCTATTCCTATACGCATTTATAGACGAGAGAGAGATCTAGAGGCCCCCACTCTCAGGCCGTACTATCACAGGTTGTATCGTCCTCCTCTGACACTTTGGGTGAAGCTACTCCTGGGTTTATGTCTGGGGACGAACCCATGCAATTAGGGGGAGCTAATCCTGGATCCGTTTTTAAGCATACTGGTAATAGGAAGGGAGTGTTTTTTTTTTTCTGCGGACAGAAGGGACATTTTATCAGAGTATGTCCATGCATTTAACGGCAAAAAGAAAAAAAGAGGGACATTTAATTCCCATCTGACTCTTGGAGGGGTGAAAGGAGAGTTAGAAAATGTGCATTTGTCTTTGACTGGTAGTGCCCATTTTCTCCTGACTGCTGAGGTGGTGCTAGAGTAAAAAACGGTGGGGATTGATTTGTTTATCGACAACGGGGTTGGGGTGAACCTGATTGATGCTCAGTTCGTCCGTACGCACGGGTTGTCACCGAGTGCATTCGAAAAAAAACATTTCAGTTTTTGCTATTGATTCTGCACCTCTAACTCAGAAGTGTTTATCTAAAGTGGGGCATGATATCAGATTAAGAGTGGGCAAGAATTTATCTTGTGTTTTGTGTTGGAGGGTCTCCCTGCTCCGGTGGTTATGGGTTTGCCGTGTTTAAGCAAGCACAATCCAACCATTGGCAAGCTAGACAGATTTTGGATTGGGGTGATTATTGCATTGACAATTGTCTGAAAACATAGTTTTCTGTTTTAACTACTAAGATATTATTTTCTTTTATATCTGATTTCACAGTTGTATTTTCTGAGAGTGGATGCCAGGATTTACCTCCGCATCGGGAATATGATTGTCCTATCAATCTTTAGAATCAATAAGATTTTTATTGAGGTATTTTCAAACAAGCAAAGTTAATCCTCACACGCAGGTGAGAAAGCTCACATAAAGGCATACATGTATAACAAAACTCCCATACATGGGAGATAACACATAAAACATCACAGACAGTTAGAGCCGTCAAGTATGTATTACAGAACAACCAACAGTTCCTCAAACGTACCAGTGGGGGGGGGGGGGGGGGGGGGGGAACATAGTGTAGAAGCTTCTGGTCAGTCAGGTATTGGGGTTAAGAGGGGGACATAAATGGTGATGCCTTCCAGACTCGCCAGGTCTTCTCATATTTCACAGTGTTACAATTGCCGTTCGAGGTTGCAAAGGCCATTATTTGTTCATAGAGGCATGTTTTGTTAACCCTTTGAATTACATCTAGTATCTTAGGGGTATGTGTGGATTTCCATTTTGAGGTAATAGCCAATTTGGCAGAAAGGAAGATGTGGCAGACTAAGCCTCTATAGGCAATGGGCACCTCTGCAATACCAATCAACAGTAATGCTAAGGAGGGGGAGGGGGTATCTAGGGAATAACTCGAGTCAGTGATTTGGGAAATTAGAGAGAAGACCTCTTTCCAAAATGTCTGAATAACCAGACAGGTCCACAATATGTGATATAACGAACCCTTACTACCACAGCTCCTCCAGCACAGGGAAGAGACAGACGGATAAATCAGATGTAGCCTTTCAGGGGTAAAGTACCATCTCAGGGAGGTCTTCACAAATGATTCATATTGGGTCACACAGGTAATATTGCTCGAAACATACTTAAAAGCTGATTGCCATTGTATAGGCGTGAACTTAGATTCTAAATCCCGTTCCCAGGATAGGAGAGGTGTAGACTTAGTAAAAGTGTCTTTGCAATTAAGTTGAGAGTATAAGGGGCGAAGGTTTTTTTGTTTCGGATTAGGTAGAGACCATATCTCCAAGATCCTCACATTTGCCATTAGCAGAGAAGGATTGTCTGCTAAAAAATGTCTAATTCTGAGAAATTTGTAGAACTCAACATTAGGAACCTGAAAGGTGTTGTGTAGGCTTTCAAAGGAGGAAAGGCTATCATCCTGAAAAAGCTGCAGGGTCTCAGTTATACCATATTTGTACCAGGAACTCACTCCTAAATCCGGGACAAGGTAGTCCAATACCGCTAGTGGAAGAGGGCTTGAGGTAGGACGGGACCCTTTGGATGTGAGGGTATGATAACGGATCCAGCCAGTGGCGTAACTACCAGGGAAGCAGCTGCTTCGGGGCCGGGCTGACAAGGGGCCCGGAGCAGTAGTAAACAGTCAGACTGGCCACACCGCCTCTACACTCACTTCACTGCTGCTTAGAATGTCCTCGGAGCAGAGCAGGGAGCTAAACCCCGCCCATCAGCACGGACCATTAATAGAGGAGCCTGGCTGCTGATTAGTGCAGCCAGGGCTCAGTACAGGGTGCTACAGGGAGATCCTGTCTCCCCTCCCTCTCCTAACTATTAGTACAGCCCAGCTTCTGCTACAGAGACTGCTCTGTAGTCGGCAGTAACAGGAGGGAGAGGGGAGACAGGAAGTGCTGCAGAAAGAAGAGCCTGTGCCTGTCACTATCAGGAGCCCATACATTCCAGGCTTATCCCTGCCAACCCTAGCTGTCCTGCAGCATTCATCTGCTGTCCTTTGCCCCAACCCAGCTGCATTCATCTGCTGTCCTTTGCCCCCCCCAGCTGCATTCATCTGCTATCCTTTGCCCCCCCAGCTGCATTCATCTGCTATCCTTTGCCCCAACCCAGCTGCATTCATCTGCTGTCCTTTGCCCCAACCCAGCTGCATTCATCTGCTATCCTTTGCCCCCCCAGCTGCATTCATCTGCTGTCCTTTGCCCCAACCCAGCTGCATTCATCTGCTGTCCTTTGCCCCAACCCAGCTGCATTCATCTGCTGTCCTTTGCCCCCCCAGCTGCATTCATCTGCTGTCCTTAGCCCCCCCCCAGCTGCATTCATCTGCTGTCCTTAGCCCCCCCCCCAGCTGCATTCATCTGCTGTCCTTAGCCCCCCCCCCCCCCCCAGCTGCATTCATCTGCTGTCCTTTGCCCCCCCAGCTGCATTCATCTGCTGTCCTTAGCCCCCCCCAGCTGCATTCATCTGCTGTCCTTTGCCCCCCCAGCTGCATTCATCTGCTGTCCTTTGCCCCCCCCCAGCTGCATTCATCTGCTGTCCTTTGCCCCCCCCCAGCTGCATTCATCTGCTGTCCTTTCAGAAGCCCCCCCAGTCCTGTCCTGTGGGCCCCCTACTTATCTGATGCCCTGCCCTCTAGGCCCCCTATCCATCTTATGCCACACTCCTCTGGGCGCCCATGTGCAGCTTGGGGACACCAGTATGAGGCCAGAATGGAGACTGGAAGATCACGGAGAGGCGGGGAGCAGGCGAGTATGGTACAACTGTACAATGCACCGCTAGTTCACATCACATTTTTGTCCCACATTTAAGGCTGGGTTCACATCACGTTTTTCCCATCCGTTTAATATATACAAAAAAATGTATCCGGATGCCTCATACTGATGCCATGACAGTGACATCCGTTCACCATAGAGTTTCATTGCAAAAAAAAAAAAAAGTATCCATTTTTTTTACCGGATTGTGCAGGATACAAGAACGTGGAGTACTACATTTTTGTATCGTGTACGTCATAGTCCAGTAAAAACACATGTATGTTAAAGAATCAAAGGCCACTGTATGACGCCTGCCTGCCCGTCTAAAAATTTGCTGTGGGGCTTAGTCATTTCTAGCTACTCCACTGGTTACCAGGGGCTCAGACCATGGGGATAGACTACAGTCGGTGTCAGCCCTGCAGCAATACATAGAATGAGCCCCTCTCCTACAGCAGGGGTCATCCTGTGCTGTACATACAGTGTAGGGTGACGTCATGTTCACCTCTCCGGGTATATTACCCAGGAAAGCACAATTCTGCAAAAAGGACAAGTTCTATCTTTTGGTGGAACGGAAGTGCGGAATGGAACCCCACGGAAGCACTGCGTAGTGCTTACGTAGTGTTCCGTTCCGTGATTCTGTTTCGCACCCTTCCGCATCTCTGGATTTGCAGACCCATTGAACTGAATGGGTCCACATCCGTGATGCGGAATGCACACAGAACGGTGCCCATTTATTGCTGATCCGCATATGCGGTCCGCAATACAGGAATGGCTGGCCCCTTTCACACGAACGATACGGGTTGGCTCCAGATGCGTTCAGGGTGCATTCAGTGAAACTCGCACCATTTTTCAAGCAAGTTCAGTCAGTTTTGTCTACGATTGCGTTTAGTTTTTTCTGCGCAGGTGCAATGCGTTTTGATGCGTTTTTCATGCACGTGATAAAAAACTAAAAAGTTTACAAACAATATCTCCTAGCAACCTGGTGGTGAGCGTGGTGACGTCGGCGCAGGTCCTGCTGAATGAAGATAGAAGATTTCTCCTACGTCACCACGCTCACCACGTTGTGAGCTCGGTGACGTCACCAAAAGGTACTTTTCCTGCCAGGTCCTGAAAGAAGACGAGCCGGGCTGCGCGATCAAGTGGATGAGGTGAATAATTATATTTTTTATTATTTTTTAACCCCTCAAGCCACATGTTACTTAGCATTCTGTATTCAGAATGCTATTATTTTCCCTTATAACCATGTTATAAGGGAAAATAATAAAGTTCGGGTCCCTATCATCTCCTAGCAACCATCCGTGAAAATCGCATTGCATCCGCAATGCTTGCGGATGCAATGCGATTTTCAAGCAGCCCCATTCACTTCTGTGTGGCCTGCGCTATGTGAAAAACGCAGAATATAGGCGCCGGATGAAGATGGTCGCATAGCTCTCTGCTCTGTAAGGAGAATCGTCCCTAACGCCAGCTAAAACTAGCTTATTGTGGCAAGAATGGTGAAAATCGGGAATGCCAGACACGTTGATCCTCCTGCTACCTCCAAAAATCAAATTCCTGGGGGAGACATGGAGAAATTCCTCAAGAAAGCGGCCGCCACGATAGCTGCCAGAGAGCCCAAGATGGCGCCGACACCGCAATCTAAAGCTCCGAAACGTGCATCTGCCCAATCGGAGGAAGAAAGCGGATCAGAGGATATCCATCCCACTACTGAGTTGCCGATCACAAGGAAATACCTCGACCGAGCTCTCAATAGAGTAATGGAACCGATCCTGGCAGAACTGTCAGCCCGCAGGCACGAGGTGAGGCATATTGGGGAGCGTGTGGAGACCCTTGAATCGCACCAAACAGCCATCTTAACCCACCAGTCTGCAGTAACAGATTCCTTTCGCCGCTGCGCAATGTATTTGAATGACCTCCATGCTTCCCTAGAAGATCAGGAAAACAGGGGGCGCCGAAATAACCTGAGATTTAGAGGAGTGCCAGAATCGGTCCCCCCCAGCGATATTTCGGCTACTATTATTGAAATATGTGGATCGTTACTGGGCCCTGACTACCCACACGAAGTGGTCATAGAACGGGCTCACAGAGCCTTGAGACCAAAGCCTAAGCCGACCGAACCGTCCAGGGACATTATATGCAAATTTCTCAATTTTCAAGTGAAAACCGCCATTCTAGAGGCGGCTCGTAACCGCAATGACATAGAATATGAAGATGCTAGGATTGATATATACCAGGACTTAGCTCCTTCAACTTTGAAGAAACGCAGGGCCCTCAAGCCCCTGACAGACTGGCTCCGTTCTAACAAAGTGCTGTACCGTTGGTCTTATCCGTTTGGCCTAGCTTTCACATATGCGGGCAAGAGGGTTAACATCTCATCCTTCACGGATCTCACAGCTGTCTACGAGCTACTGAATATACCTGCACTGCCGATTGAAAACTGGGAACTTTTTCAAGATTTAAATGTCTTACCTGATGTCCCCAGGGTGGCTCCCTTTGAAGTGCCACGTACACCGAAGTCCTCACGTTCCAAGAAAAGGGGCATGCAGCTTACACCGAGGAGCCTTTCTCAAGAACAGTAGATTGTAATAAGTGATCTATCCATGCATGCTTTATGTGATGCTGTTTTTTAGAAATCATAATCTCCCACTTTTCTGATTTAAGATCTTAGAGCCATTGTGATTTCATACATCTAACACTACTGGCCTTAAGGGCCTTCCATCCTTTTCTTGCCCTATTAATACCTCCTCATGGGCGTTATACGATCTCCCAACCAGTCTACAGACCAATTACCCCCCTCCCGATCAGGACATATTTAAAAATGTCTACTCTCTACTATGTTGTTTGTTTAACTTGTTGTATTCTGTTCCCTCCCCTAATCCCTAACCCAAGGTATTTGTTTCTTCCACTGAAAAGGAATACTCTCCTATCTACTTCATCTTCCAAGACGTATGAAGCAGCGGATCACCACCAATCCGCTATATTCTCGCCGGGAAGGTCACACCAGCAGCAAGGTACTACCACACACACCACACCCAATGGCTGATCTGACAGTAGCCTCTTACAATGTTAAAGGTTTTCATTCCCCTTCAAAACGGAGTCAAATCTTTACCATTCTAAGAAAAGCCGGGGCTGGGGTGATTTTCCTACAAGAGACACACTTCCGCTTCAACCACTACCCTGACATGCGATTTTCATACTATTCCAATTGGTATCACTGTGGGGGTAGTTCCTCGGCCTCTAGTGGAGTCAGTATTGGTTTGCAAAGGAAAATCCCCTTTAAATTTGTTAGCCAAATCCTCGACCCAGATGGGAGATTTATGCTACTAAAAGGCACTATAGGGCCTCAAACTTACACCCTTATTAATTTATATGTCCCTAACTCTAAACAGGCCCAGTGGTTTGCCGACATATTCCCAGTCATAGAATCATTTAAGGAGGGTATAGTAATAGCAGGGGGCGACTTTAACGTAGCACTTTTCCCACAGCTGGATACCTCTTCTCACAAATCCTCCCACTCAAATAAAGCTTTAAAAACCATTAGAAATACCCTATGGGATTTACACCTGATTGATGTCTGGCGATCACATCACCCTAATGATTCAGACTTCACGTTCTACTTCCCAACACATGGTACCTATCACAGAATAGACTACCTTTTTATCTCTAAAGAGCACTTACACTTGTGTAGAGAGACGTCTATTGGCTCCATACATGTTTCAGATCACTCCCCTATATTTCTCTCTGTCTCAGCCCCTAACGAAACGCCCTCGTGCTTCAACTGGCGCCTAAATGAATCCCTCCTGGGCTTCCAGGACTCAGTAGATTTAATTTCCAAACACATCACTGAGTATTTTTCACTAAACAAAAACCCCGAATTAGCAGTGAACACACTTTGGGATGCTCACAAACCAGTAATTAGGGGACAATTCATCAATATTGGCACCCACCAAAAAAGAATAAGGGAAAGAGAAATTGATGAAACACTAAAAAACATCCAGAGATTAGAGTCGCAGCACAAAAATAATCCCTCTGACCCTGAATTCCAAGAATTATCGAAGTTTAGGGCCAAACTAAGATCCCTCCTATCCTCTAGAGCGGCCAAATATTACATGAGTTTCCAGCACAAATTTTTCGCACATGGCGATAAAGCCACAAAATTTGTCATGAATAGAGTTAAAGGGAGGAGATCAGCAAATCATGTCCACCAGCTTTCCTCGCAGGATGGCTCTCCTATCTTCTCAGTTAACCAGATTGCTGCCCATTTTCGTTCATTTTACAATGATTTATATAACCTTCCCTCAGCCACAGACCCAAATACTCGTGCCTCCGCTACATCTTCTTTCCTGAAAGCTGCTAAACTTCCTAACATCTCTCCAGAGCAGAAATCCAGTCTGGAATCCCCTTTTTCCTTATCTGAACTTAAAAAAGCAATGCACCAAATGCCGACAGGAAAGAGTCCAGGCCCGGACGGTTTGCCATTAGCTTACTATAAAAAATTCCATGAACTCCTTCTCCCCCATCTTTTGGAAGTATGTAACCAGACTTTCCAGGGAATTCCCCTCTCAAGAGATATGACTGCGGCCCACATTACTCTTATTCCAAAGGAAGGGAAAGATGCTAAGTTATGTTCAAATTATAGGCCCATTTCCCTCCTAAACATAGACCTCAAGCTCCTGGCCAAGATGTTAGCCAATAGGTTAGCCATTCTTCTTCCTCAACTTGTTCATGGGGACCAGGTCGGTTTTATCCGCAACAGGGAAGGCAAGGATAACACCACCAGAGTGATAAACACTCTTTGTCATGCCAAACAAATTTCCTCCCCTATGCTTTTACTTAGCACGGATGCTGAGAAAGCATTCGATAGGGTTAATTGGTTATACTTAAAGCAAACAATGCTGGGCTTTGGTTTGCCTGATTCCTTTGTTCAATCTACTTTCTCGATGTATGAACATGCAACAGCTTCAGTATTAGTTAATGGTAACCTATCCTCCCCTTTTCCCATTAGAAATGGGACCCGTCAAGGCTGCCCCCTTTCACCCCTCTTATTTATTTTGGCCCTTGAGCCACTCTTGGCAACCATAAGATTGGACCGGGAGGTAGTAGGTCTATGTTTGGGAGGCAGGGAACAAAAAATAGCTGCCTTCGCAGATGATGTTCTTATGATGACAATTAACCCGAAGGTATCCTTGCCCCGGATTCAGACTCACCTTGAGAAGTATAGTGTCTTGTCAGATTTCAAAATTAATGCCAGCAAGTCACTAGTCCTCTGCTTAGGCATTTCTCAGACAACCAAAAGTCAACTGATGAGAGAGTCTCCATTTAAGGCCTCTTTCACACTTGCGTTGTCCGGATCCGGCGTGTACTCCACTTGCCGGAATTACACGCCGGATCCGGAAAAACGCAAGTGTACTGAAAGCATTTGAAGACGGAACCGTCTTCCAAATGCGTTCAGTGTTACTATGGCACCCAGGACGCTATTAAAGTCCTGGTTGCCATAGTAGGAGCGGGGAGCGGGGGAGCGGTATACTTACAGTCCGTGCGGCTCCCGGGGCGCTCCAGAATGACGTCAGAGCGCCCCATGCGCATGGATGACGTGATCCATGTGATCACATGATCCATGCGCTTGGGGCGCCCTGACGTCACTCTGGAGCGCCCGGGGAGCCGCACGGACGGTAAGTACACTGCTCCCCCGCTCCCCGCTACACTTTACCATGGCTGCCAGGACTTTAGCGTCCCGGCAGCCATGGTAACCACTCTGAAAAAGCTAAATGTCGGCTCCGGCAATGCGCCGAAACGACGTTTAGCTTAAGGCCGGATCCGGATCAATGCCTTTCAATGGGCATTAATTCCGGATCCGGCCTTGCGGCAAGTGTTCCGGATTTTTGGCCGGAGCAAAAAGCGCAGCATGCTGCGGTATTTTCTCCAGCCAAAAAACGTTCCGTTCCGGAACTGAAGACATCCTGATGCATCCTGAACGGATTTC
Source organism: Bufo bufo (assembly GCF_905171765.1). Lineage (NCBI taxonomy): Eukaryota > Metazoa > Chordata > Amphibia > Anura > Bufonidae > Bufo > Bufo bufo. The sequence continues at coordinate 677,543,895 of NC_053391.1, read as the reverse complement.
TCTCCATTCAGAATGCATTAGGATAATCCTGATCAGGATTCTTCCGGCATAGAGCCCCGACGACGGAACTCTATGCCGGAAGACAATAACGCAGGTGTGAAAGAGCCCTTACTGGTCCTCCCATAATATCACATATTTGGGGGTTAAGATTAGTCCTGAAGTATCTGAACTTTTCTCTCTTAACTACACCCCCTTAAAAAACTCGCTTTTTGAAGCTATTGATAACTTGGCCCGCTCTAACCCAACTCTGTCCTGGTTTGGTCGCAAAAACCTCCTTTCTTCCTTAATACTTCCCCGTCTCACATACCTACAGCAAGTACTCCCCATAACTGTACCAAAACACTATTATGATTCGATTATGCAAAAGTTCAGATCCTTCATCTGGTGCGGAAAGAAAGCGAGACTTTCATCTGCTCTCCTCACTAAGCCGAGACATGCTGGGGGAATTGGCCTGCCAAACCCTGAGCTATACGGGAAAGCCATTCTCCTTTCACGAGCAATAGCTTGGCTACGTTCTCCCCCTTCCTCCGCAGTGGTTCAGATAGAACTAGATATTTTGAACGGACCAGCTAGATCACTTCTCCTGGGTCATAGACTGGTTCTCCCTGGCCTAGTGCCTCACTACCCAATAGTTAAAGCTACTCTGGAAGCTTGGAAGTGGTTATCCTCTTCACACTGCTCCATCCCATACCCTTCCCCCACCCTATCTGTGTCTGATGTTATAAATACAGCCCCCTCTACCCTCAGGAAATCAACTTCAGTAGGACTTATTTCCGCCTCAACTCCTATAACCTCCTTGGTTCTCCCTATAGGAAGATGGATGGACTTAAATGAAACTAATGCCTTGCTCAACCCCCACCCGAGAGATTTCCTCTCTATTGCTTACCTCAGAGCCTACTTAAAACAACATATTAAAATAGGGGATCTGTCTCGTCCTTTGGTTTGGTTGGAAGCTTTGATTTCAATACACCCAACACCCAGAAAACTCATTTCACTGATATACAGTAAATTGCGGCTGCCTCCAATGATAGCTAAACCATCCTTTGTGAAACATTGGGAAACTGATTTGAACATTACAATTCCATTTGAAGATCTACCTAAACTACTTCAGTCCCCTCATGGTGCCTCCCGCTGCGTTAGACTCCAGGAAAATGGATATAAAATCCTCACCAGATGGTACAATACGCCTGACAAAACAGCAAGATTTTCAGTGTCTGCTTCGGACGTTTGCTGGAGGTGCCATGGGGAGAGAGGAACCTTTCTCCACATTTGGTGGGCTTGCCCTCTTATACATAAGTGGTGGTGTGAGATCTTCTCAGTTGCCAACCGAATCTGCGGCACTTCGATCCAACCTTCCCCCCAGCTAGCTCTACTGTCCCTCTCACAAGAAAAGGAGAAAGCTAAGCCACCCTTGGTATTCTCACAGATGCTACTGGCGGCTCGTCTCCTACTCCCTAAATTTTGGCTGCAATCTGAAGTCCCTTCCCAAGAACAACGGACCCAAAAAATAGATCAGATCTATAGGTTTGAGGAACTATCGTCATGGGAATCCCGTACACACCTGATGTTCCTAAAGAGATGGTCCCTGTGGTCTCAACACAGATCCCTCACAACTTAGCATATCCCACAGTTGTCTAAATGGTTTAAGACATACATACCACACTCTCCCAATGCAATTAGCGTCTTGTTCAGGAGACTCTTATATTCCGCATGGAAGATCTAAGACCCTTTGTGCCAGGTCATGTCGTCCTCTTCTTAGATCTCAGTTTGGCAAACACAATATTCATCATAAATCCTTTTCAAATTGCTGATGACTGTACTGTGAGCTAACTCATGCATGTTGTAATTTTTACAATGAAAGTGTACAATCTCTGTATCATATCTTATTTGACATGGCCTGCAAGCCTATAACTTGGTAACCTGTTACCCTCTGTTACCCTCTGTTATATATTGAAATTTACAATAAAAATATAAATAAAAAAAAAAATAAAAAAAACGCAGAATATAGACCATGCTGCGATTTTTACGCAACGCACAAGTGATGCGTGAAAATCACTGATCATGTACACAGCCCCATTGAAGTGAATGAGTCCGGATTCAGTGCGGGTGCAATGCGTTCACATCACGCATTGCACCCCCGCGGAAAAGTCGCCCGTGTCAAAGGGGCCTAAGACTTTGACACGGCCCCCACAACAGTATGATAGAATGACACTACATGACAGATAGGGTGTGTGTGTATGTATATAATATATATAATAGGAAAAGGATGGCGTGGCAGCCTGGTCTGGTCTAGATCGTGACTAGCCAAAGGAGCGGGGTTTACACAGGGAGGGGGCCTATACAAAATTTTGCTGTGGGGCCCAGTAACCTCTAGTTACGCCCCTGGATCCAGCTGTCTACAGCATTGGTAGCAAGAAAGCCCAGGTCGGGTTTTATAAATGAGTTACTTAGTGAGGCTATCAATAAAGCTTTTAGGTCTTCTCTTGGGACTTCCGTGGAGTCAATATGAACCCACTGTTTAGCGAAATCTAATTTCCACCAGCTCTCCAATTGGGCAATTTGTGTCGCTAGATAATAATCCGGTATGTTAGGAAGGCTAATACGGCCTAGTTGTTTCCTGATCTGCAGAATTTTGGATGCTATTCTGGGTTTCCTACCATGCCAGAGGAAATTATTCAGCAGTTTATTGCATTGGGAAAAATAAGATAGAGGAAGTTTTATGGGGAGGACCCGGAAAAGATAAAGGAGTTTAGGTAAGGCAAACATTTGGAATGTAGCTAATCTACCTAGCCAGGAGATTTCAAACTTGTCATAGTGCTCTAGATCTTTCTTGAGACTAGATAAAAGAGGTGGATAGTTGGCTAAATACAGACTCTGAGTTGAGGAGGTAAGGTGAATACCCAAGTATTGAATTTGGGTTGGTTGCCAGTCCAGATCATATTTCTCTTTCAGGGACGCCACTGTTTGGGGGTCTAAGTTAAGGGGTAGGGCCTGGGATTTAGAGGAGTTTAGTTTATAATAAGAGAGATGACCGAAGTATGAGATCGTATCTAGGGCTGAGGGTAGGGAAGAGGCAGGGTCGGTAAGCGTGAGTATCACATCATCTGCGTAGAGGCTCAATATATGATTACGATCTGCAATCTTAATGCCCGACACATCTTTTCCCATCCTTAAGGCCTGAGCAAGGGGTTCAATCGATAGTATAAACATGAGAGGGGAGAAGGGGCACCCTTGCCTGGTCCCATTGGAAATAGTGAATGGTCTGGAGAGGGACCCATTTACCCACACCCTAGCCGAGGGGTCTTTATTTAGGCCTGTATCGAGGCGAGTATAGGGCCTGCTATGCCCATTTTGGCCAATACCGCGAAAGAGAAGGATCAGCATATGCGGTCAAACGCTTTTTCAGCGTCTAGCGTTACAAACAATGCAGGGGTCTTTTTTTAATGTAAATGAGCGAGAATGTTTAGGACTCTCCTAGAGTTTTCATGTATTTGATGGCCTTTGACAAATCCGACCTGGTCAGAGTGGACAAGTAGAGGGATAAGGGGGGCAAGTCTGGTTGACAGGATCCTGGCGAATATCTTTATATCCGTATTTAGGAGGGATATGGGGCGGAAGTTTTTCGGATCATCAGTTGATTTATTGGGTTTGGGAATGGTCACTATTAATGCTTCTAACATTTATTTAGGGAAGGATCCTATATCCCTGGCTGATTGAAATGACTGAAGCATGTATTTAGAGAGTTGGTTAAAAAACACCTTATAGTAGGAATTGGATAATCCATCTGGGCCTGGGGCTTTATGTGAAGGTAGTCTCTTGACTATGGCTTGGAGTTCTTCAACAGTCAGGGGGGCATTGAGAGCGTCTAATTGTGCAGGAGTCAATTTTGTGAGGCCTAGTTTATCTAGAAAGTCCTCAATAAGGTCTGTTTGTGGAGACGTGACACATTTTTGGGGAGACAAGTTATAAAGGGAAGCGTAAAAGTCTCCAAAAGCGTCAGCTATTTCCGTTGGGGATGCTATTTTCTTCCCTGAGGAGGGATCTAATAGGAATGGAATCTTGGACTTAGCAGCTCTATGTTTTAACCGGCTAGCCAACAGACGACCTGCCTTATTATCCTGGGAATAGAAGGCGGCCTGAGTCCTTTTCAAGCGTAATTCATGCCTGTAAAGGAGACAGGCTGATAGCTGAGCTCTAAGTGACTTTAGAGTTTCTGAGTGTGTAGGAGAAATAGAGGACTTATTGAGTGTTTCCACTGACTTAATTTCCCTAAGTATTTTATCTATCTTCTCCCTATGTTCTTTCTGCAGTCTGCTACCAATTTTGATGAAGACGTCTCTAATATACGCTTTATGGGCGCACCACAAGATGGAGGGATTAGAAACAGAGCCATCATTTATGTTAAAGAACTCAGTCATTGCAGAGTCGAGTTCTTTAGAGAGAACAGGGTGATTAATTACATAGGTATTATTCCGCCAAGGGGAGTAGGGTTTGGCTACATGGGATTCTTTGAGCGTAATAGCGACCGGGGCATGGTCTGACCATGTGATCGAGTGGACGGATGATGATATCACATTAGCGATCACTGATCTACCCATAAGAAACATATCAATTCTAGAATATGATTGACTAGCTGCTGAGAAGAAAGAGTAATCCCTTTCAGACCCATGCTGGAGTCTCCAGACATCATATAGGTCCTCTTGTAGAAAAAGGGAGTTTATAGCTTTAGGGGTATCTCTGGAAATAGTCGTGGAATCAACTTCTGGGTCTAAAATAGAGTTAAAATCCCCTCCCCAGATCACATGGCCAGACCGCAGCCGACGAACCTTTGATGCTAGGCGGCGGAGGAAGGATACCTGGTGCCTATTTGGTGCATATACAAAAACTAACGTGTAGTCCACATTGTTAATAGAGCATATCAGGATGATAAATCTACCGTTAGGGTCTATAACCGAGGATTTCAAGGAGAAGGCCACTGAATTACTTATGACCACCGTAGCTCCTCTCTGCTTTTTAATGTAGTGGGACTGGTAGATATGCAGGAATTTAGGATGATGGATCCTGTGACCATCTGATTTAAGCAGGTGCGTTTCAGTGGCACAGAAGACGTCACATTTCAGTTCGTTTATTTCCTTCCATAACATAGATCTCTTGAAAGGGCTGTTCATCCCTTTAACATTCAAAGCAGCAATTTTGAGGACCATGATGAGGGAGGAAAAGAAAGATCATTACGTTTGAACTTACATATAGAGAGGACAATTAGGACTGGCCCCGACCTACAGAATATCAGTTCTGGACCCGACAGAACCCTGTTCACTGGCACTTGAGGAGGGTGAGAAGAGGAAACATTAAAATAACAAAGACATGGGATAGGGAATGAAAACAAGAAAAGGGAAAAAACAAACGTCCTGAAAAAACACCTGATGTTCATCAGGCACTGTGGTGAGGGCTTGTGAGGCGGTTTTTACCGCACCGAGCCCAAACAGTGAGAGACAACCATACAGCAAATTGGCAGGTCACTTTTCAGCGATGTGGCTTGCACCTGGATAATGCTGTCTGCCAGTCCGTGGCAATTGGTCTCAGGCCTTTTGCTTGAAGATCGGGAGGTTCTGGCATGGAAATGTTCCAATCCGCTAGGAGTTTCCGTCCTAGGTCCAGAGAATGCACCGCATGCAGCGTACCTTGGTGTTGGATCAGAACCTTAGTTGGGAAGCCCCAACGGTAAGGTATGTTATGGTCCCGTAAAGCAGAAGTGAAGGGGGCCAAGGCTCTTCTTTGCTGGAGGGTAGGGGCAGATAAATCGGCGAAAATTTTAACCCCTTCATATGGGGCTGGTAGGGAGCCTTTCTTCCTAGCGGCGCTCATGAGGAGCTCTTTAACCTGGAAAAAGTGGACCCGAGCCAGGACATCTCTAGGGACAGAATCTGGCAGGTGTTTCGGCCGGGCCACTCTGTGAGCTCTGTCTAATGTCAGATCTTTATCATCCATGTTTGGTAGGAGAAATCTCATTAGGTCCAGTATATAGGCCTCCAGCTCTTTTGGCGGTATGTCTTCTGGGATACCCCTAAGTTTAATATTATTACGGCGGGACCTGTCTTCTAGGTCCACCACCTTGTTCTTAAGTCTCTCAACTTCAGAGGAGAGTTCTTCATGTGCATCTACCAGCTGGTTGTGTGATGCCGCGAAATCCCCCATTTTAGACTCTACATGTGTGAGGCGCTTATCAGCCTCTGCTATGGAGGCCTGCAGGGGCGACAGCAGGGCCGCGAGTTCGCTGTGCATGGAGCGGCTGAAGACAACTAGCATGTCTTTTATCATGCTACCAGTGGCTACATCGTCAGTTGTAGGATAATCTATTAGAGACGGGGTATCCCGTTCACTTACCCCCGCTGGTGGTAGTGCGTCTCCCTGGAGCCGCGGCTTTTGCTTCGGTGGGCTCTGGCAGGGGGAGCCATCTCTGTCGCGAGGACTGAAGAAGCTGTGCCGGACAGGCGAACTCGTCTCCGGTGGAGTCAAGGAGGACTCGGTTGGAGGAGGTAAGCGTGTCGGGGAGGATTGGGAGGCAAGCGGACTCTTTTGCTGAGGTGGGGAAACAGTTGGTGAGGCCGGATCCGCAGAGCCTGAGGAGCGCGTGGAAGCCGGCGAGCCCGCGCCATCTTGGTCCCTCAGTCTCTCCACAAAGAAATCCAGTTTCCCTTGCTTCTTTATCGATTTCTTTCCCCTCGTCATCATGGGAGCCAGGAGGGAGGTTAATGCGGTAAGGTCAGTGGTCTGATGTAGGTGCCAACTCGCTGTAGCTATGCAGTCGCTAGATAGGGCTCGGGAGCTCACAGCTCAGGCAGCCATCTCACTCGGCAGGCAAACAACGCCCCCCTGTCCTATCAATCTTATTCCCTGAGCTAAGTTGCCAAAATCTAGATTGTATAACCTTTTTGGACCTGAAAGACTGGCCATGAGAGTTTATTGCCGAGAGCTTGGCTAAAGGACACATAAGACCTTCCAAATCTCCAAGGGCAGCAGGGTTCTTTTTAGTTAAAAAAAAGGACGGAGGTCTTCAGCGATGTTTGGATTTCCGTGAACTCAATCGGATTACTGCCTGTAATCCTTAACCTCTTCCTTTGATTTCCGATTTGTTTAACCAGATTTTTTGTACCAAGGTGTTCTCCAAGTTGCACTTAAGGGGGCATATAATCTGGTTAGGATCAAGGAAGGGGATAAATGTAAGACGGCTTTTAATATTCCTGAGGGGCATTTTAGAACCTGGTCATGTCTTTTGGGTTGACCAATGCACCTGCGGTTTTCCAGCATTTTGTGAATGACATTTTTCATCACCTTGTGGGGAGGTTTGTAGTCGTGTATTTGGATGACATTCTAATTTTTCTCCAGACGTGGAGATACATCAGGATCACGTTAGACAGGTGTTACAGATCCTTAGAGATAATAAATTGTACGCAAAATTAGAGAAGTGTGTTTTTGCTGTACAGAAGGTGCCGTTTTTGGGCTACCTGCTGTCATCTTCAGGTTCTCGAATGGATCCAGAGAAAGTCTGTGCTGTATTAGATTGGGATCAACCTGAAAATCTGAAGGCTCTTATGCTGTTTTTGGGGTTCATCAACTATTACCGAAAATTTATTCAGAACTATTCGACAATAGTAAAACCCTTAACTGACATGGCTAAGAAAGGGACAGATGTTTCATTGTGGTCTGATTCGGCGTTGCAAGCCTTTTCTGTGATTAAGGAATGCTTCTATTCAGCCCCTATATTGGTGCAGCTGGATGTATCACAACCTTTCATTGTGGAAGTTGACATGTCCGAGGTGGGGGTAGGAGCAGTTTTATCGCAGGGCTCGTCCTTTGGTAAATGGCGTCCATGTGCTTTTTTCTCTAAAAAAACTCTTTCGCAGAGAGAAATTATGATGTGGGGAATAGTGATGAGCGAGCACCAAAGTATTTGGGTGTTCGGCCCGAACACATTGCTATATTCGTATGCTACGCCGAGCACCCGAGTATAATGGAAGTCAATGGGAGACAACCAGGCACTCCCTGCTCGGAAGAGAAGAGGGTGTCTGATTCATAAAAAAAAGTTAGAAATTGATGGAAACCCCATCAAAATAGTTTGGAAACAGCATTAAGAGGATAGCTGAATGCGTCTTAGACTCCTATTATATACAACATACAATAGACAACGGCTATATTCCAAAAGCCAGGTATGTGCAAGCCATCAATCTATCCATGAGACTTTAGATGACATGCTTAGTCAGCATACTTTACAATGGCAGCCTTGTGCACCATGAGATATTCCAAACCAGTCATCTGACTGAGAACCAGTAAACCTCCAACTTATTTTGCATCTGTTGGATGGCTTGGGTGGACCTGCACACCTAGATCAATATCATTAGGGCGAAAAAAAAGTTTTCTGATTGTCCTAACATAATATTCAATAACCTTTCTATACAGTTTTGTCATGTAAAAACTCATTTGCTTAAATATGGGCATATGGAAAAGACATGCAAATAAGCAGAATCTGCCTTGTTTTTCAGCTGTCATAAGACTATGAAAACCAATAGATGGCACTATTGAGTTATGAATAGCACCCTCTATTGGTTTCACAGTCTTATGACAAGTCTAATATTCTTGTCAGAAGACTATGAAACCAATAGAGGCCGCTGTTCATAACTCAATAGCACCCTCTATTGGTTTCATAGTCTTCTGACAAGAATATTAGACTGAGTATTATGACAAGCTTATTAGTGTTATGCAAAATAATTGTGGAGCCCCAGTTATGGGTCTTCAACACAGTGAAAGCCAGATACCATTCAAAGGAAGGAAAACCAAGCAACAGAGATCACTAAATCCACCATATTAAGTGGCCCCTATGTCAAGATCCCGCTCTTTTACAAGCTTTAAGGATGTGACAGGGAAGACCTAAGCCAGTTATCCATCGACAGACAGCTGTTTCGGGGTGTTGCCCCGCATCAGTGTGGAGTAGAATTCTGGCTAACCGAGAGCAATGCCTTGGAGACTACTCAAACAAAACAATAGCTGATCTTAGGGAGACCAACTACAGAAGTCTATTAGTATAGCCTTTTGCATGAAAAATTCGCAATTAGAATATTCAAGATCTACACTAGGATGATATCTGACACTGGAAAAGCTGGGTAATAACTCAGTGATAAAATCTGACACTGGGAAAGCTGGGTAATAACTCACAATCTACACTGAGTTATTACCCAGCTTTTCCAGTGTTAGATATTATCACTGACTTACTACATAATTATTACATAATATTCTCTATATATTGCTATATATTAGTTTTTTAGAATATTACGAATATTCTAAAAAACAAATATAGAGCAATATAGCGAATATGATCTCAGCGAATAGTCTTGCCATAACACTATGCAACTAATAGAGGGCGCTGTTCATGAGTCATGAATCATGCATGTCTTTCCCACATGCCCATGTTTATGCAAATTAGTTTTTACATGACAAAACTGTATAGAAAGGTTATTGAATATTATGTTAGGACAATCTGAAAACTTTTTGTCGCCCTAATGATATTGATCTAGCTGTGTAGGTCCACCCAAGCCATCCAACAGATGCAAAATAAGTTTGAGGCTTACTGGTTCTCAGTCAGATGAGAGCTGGTTTGGAATTTCTCATGGTGCACAAGACTGTTATCTGTCTCATGGATAGATGGATGGCTTGTACATACCTGGCTTTTGGCATATAGCCTTTGTGTGGTTGTCTAGGAGTCTAAGATGCGTCCTGCTATCCTCTTAATGCTGTTTCCAAACCATTTTGATGGGGTTGCAATCAATTTCTAACCTTTTTTTATGAATCAGACACCCCTTCTCTTCCGATCAGGGGGTGCCTGGGGTTTGTCCATTGACTTCCATTGTATTAAATTGAATTTGAGCACCCAAATTATTCGGCTGAGCAATCGGATCTTCCGAGCATAGCAATGCTTGAGCCGAACAGCAGTTCGGCCAAGCATGCTCGCTCATTACTAGTGGGGAACAGAGAGTTACTGGCCGTTAAGTTGGCTTTTGAGGAATGGCGTCATTGGTTGGAAGGGGTGATTCATCCGATCATGGTGTTCACAGATCAAAAAAACCTGGCTTACCTGGAGTCGGCTAAATGACTAAACCCGAGGCAGGCCAAATGGTCTTTGTTTTTCACCAGATTCAATTTCATCATCTACTGTATCATCCTGGGGTTAAGAACGTCAAGGCAAATGTCTTGTCATGTAATTTTCCTGGAGGTGGTGATTTTAAATAATCCGAGTCCTATACTGTCGGAAGGGGTAGTGATATCCGCTCTTTACCCTGACCTAGAGGTGAAGGTGTTAGAGGCCCAGGGAGATGCACCAGATTCTTGTCCCTTTGGAAAACAGTTTGTGCCATCGGAACTGCATCACAAGGTGTTTGAGGATCATCACTGTAGCAAATCCTCTGCTATTCTCATCTCTCGTAGATTCTGGTGGCCAGGGTTGAGTAAGTGTGTTGAGGACTATGTGTCAGCCTGTAGTACCTGTGCATGCTCTAAGGTGACACATACTGGGCCTTCCAGGTCTCTACTTCCGTTGCCCATCCCGTCCAGACCAGACCATGGACTTAGACATGGATTTTATCACTGATCTACCTAATTCTTCAGGAAAGACAGTTATTCTGGTGCTAGTTGATCGCTTTAGTAAAATGGTGCACTTTATAGCGTTGCTGGGCCTACCTAATGCTAAAACACTTGCATAAGTGTTTGTTGACAACATTGTGAAACTCCATGGCATTCCCTCTGATGTGGTCTCGGATAGCGGGACTCAGTTTGTTTCCAGATTCTGGAAAGCGTTCTGTACTCGGCTGGGGGTACAATTGTCCTTTTCTTTGGCTTTTCATCCTCAGTCGAACGGACAGACGGAGCACACTAATCAGAGTCTGGAGACTTACTTGAAATATTTTGTCTCCGAGAACCAGGAGAAGTGGTATTCGTTTTTGTCTTTGGCAGAGTTTGCCATAAATAATCGCAGACAGGAATCCACTGGGAAGTCGTGTTTTTTTGGGGCATATGGATTTTATCCGAAGTTTGGCAAATTTTCTGGTTCAGATACTTCTGGTATTCCTGAGAAGGAACGTTTTTTGTCATCATTGTCATCAATATGGTGGAAAATTCAAGATAACTTGATGAATATGTGCAACAAGTATAAACGTGTGGCTGACAGGAAACGTATGAAAGGTCAGGACCTAAGAGTGGGTGATTCTGTGTGGCTGTCCACAAGTTGAAGGTACCTTCTTGAAAGTTTGATCCAAGATTTATTGGTCCATATAAGATCACTGCCATTATTAATCCTGTAGCTTTTTGTCTTGAACTCCCTCAGGCCCTGAAAATTCATAATGTGTTTCATAAATCTTTGTTGAAGAGATATGTTGAACCTTTGGAGCCGTCTTCCTTGCCACCTGCTCCTGTCATGGTGGACGGTAGTTTGGAATTTCAGATCGCCAAGATAATTGACTCTCGAGTTCTCCGTAGATCTCTTCAGTATCTTGTTCATTGGAAGGGTTATGGACCAGAGGAGAGGATGTGGGTACCGGCATCTGACGTGAATGCCAGTCGTTTGGTGAATGCTTTTCACAGGTCTCACCCGGATAGGGTTGGTCCTGGGTGTCCACAGGTCACCCATAGAAGGGTGAATACTGTCACGGATGTTCCTGCGACAGGTGGCAGGAGATCGGTGAGACTGGAAACACGTTTGGACCTTTGGATAGATTGTGGTTGGATCTCAGCTGAGTTCCAGTGTTGGGCGCGAATATTCAAATTGCGAATATTAATCGTGAATATCGGCACTTCGAGAATTTACGAATATTTAGAATATAGTGATATATATTCGTATTTTCGAATATTCTAGATTTTTTTTCATCTGATTCCATCATCCCTCCCTGCTTCTTGCTTGTGGACCAATGAGAAGGCTGCAATGTCTTTGTCTGAGCTTAGCAACATCCCTAGCAACCAATAGGAAAGTTGCCTGCCCCTTACTATATAAGAGCCTCCCCAGCAGCCATTTTCTACAGTTTTTTAAAGTTCTGAGATAGACAGCAGTGTCATTGCTGTTCTCTGTGCTTTACACTCATTACATTAGATAGATAGATAGATAGATAGATAGATAGATAGATAGATAGATAGATAGATAGATAGATAGTTTATATACAGTATATAATACAGATAGTTAGTGGAAGATAGTCAGTGTAGGTTATATCCTGATATAGTGTAGCTGATAGGTTCTGCAGTCCATACATACATGCTACAGACATAGTGCTGTGATGTCACAACAATACATAGTGCACTAATCAGTAATATGTAATCACACCTGCTAAAATATGAAGTTTCACGTATTGGTCCAAAATATTTGCATCATTAGTGCCGATTAGCGCAATTGCAAATATATTGCAGCACTCTATCTGCATCTAAAGCCATTTTTAATGTTCTGCCATGCCAACCATTTTCTCCAGTCTCAGGAAACTTCTAGCAGCTTGGAAAATGTATCAAAAGTGACCCACGCCTGTATTGCACGCGCATTACGCAAATATTACATTGCCGATTTTCGCAATCAAGAAAATAATCGTGAATTCTTAAATGTGCAAATATATGACGAATATTCTACAAAATATTTGTGAAATATCGCAAATTCGAATATTGCCCCTGCCGCTCATCACTACTGAGTTCCTGGTGCTTCCATTGCTCCTTTGAAGTTAAGTCTTTCCTTTGATTTTTTTTTTTTTTTGGGTTCTGTGTGTTGCATTTCCCTATTGTTTGTATTAGGCATGAAGGAGACTCCTGTTCGTCCTTCCTTTTGAAAGAACAGGTAGTCTCGTCCCTGCCATTTGTACCAGTGTTCTATAGGGGTTAATAGGACTCTAGGTATTCCTGCATATGAAGTCACCTACCTTTGGGGTCTGTTCATACTGGTAGTCAGTCAGGATTTTGGTTAGGGTTTTCACTAGGAGGTGTCCATTTTCCTTCTCTAGTTCTCAGGCCTGATTCCCTGTTCCCCCCTTCCCTCCTATGCTCAGTGTGGTGTTTCCCTCCCACACCGAAGCATGACACCACTCTGTGGCCTCCTCATGCTGCTGCATGTCATTGTGCCACTCGTTGGTCTCCTCATGCTGCTGCCACTTCACCACTCTGTGGTCTCCTCATGCGGCTGCCATATCACCACTCTGTGGTCTCCATGCTGCTGCCACTTCACCACTCTGTGGTCTCCTAGTGCATCTGCCACATCTCCACTCTGTGGTCTCCTCATGGTGCTGCCAAATCACCACTCTGTGGTCTCCATGCCGCTGCCACTTCACCACTCTGTGGTCTCCTCATGCTGCTGCCACATCTCCACTCTGTGGTCTCCTCATGCTGCTGCCACATCACCACTCTGTGGTCTCCTCATGCTGCTGCTACCTCAACACTATGTCACTGGGCCACTCATGCTGACCACATCACCACTATGTCTCTGGGTCACTCTGTGGTCTCTTCTTGCTGCTACTATCTCAACACTATGTCACTAGGCCACTATGTGGTCTACTCATGCTGCTGCTTCCACCTTTATACTCTGTTATTGTGCAACTCTGTGACCTCCTGATGCTGCTGATGCCACCACCTCCACACTATGTCACCTTGCCAGTCTTTTGCCTCCTCATGGTGCTGCTGCCACCTACACACTCTGTCATTGTGCCACTCTGTTCTGTAGACATCTATGTGGAATCAGCTGATGATGGTGTAAAAGGAGTGCGCTCTTTCACACTACAGTAGGATCTTGGACCTCTGCACGGTTCTTTATACCTGGCGCTAACATTGACCTGTAAGGCTGAGTTCACACTTGGGTTAGTTGGTCAGTTTTGTCCCCGTAACTGCCCAAATAAGTGAAGTGTGCAGTGATTCTCAGAGCGATGCCTGTCATCTGCATGTCATACTGACTCAGAGTATTGTTTCACTACCACAGCAGTATAGCTGTTTTTTAATGCGATTCACCATGAATACATTCGGATAGAATAAAATCTTTTCAGAAAATTCAGCGAACTGGCCGAATAGAATTTTTGAGAAATTCGCTCATCTCTAGCTATAATTTATGTGGAAAGCAGTCAGCAAGTGTTCAGTTTTACTGCAGTGCCGCTAAACGGAAAAAAACATTGCATTCAGTTGAATTTAGATGGCTTAGAATAACCTTCAGATGAAAGAATTGTGAAATCTGAATAAGGGTAGCTATCCCTGAAACTTGTTAAAGGAGTTATACTGTGAAAAAAATATTCTATATTTTTTTTTGCCAGCATCTGGATCTGAATACTTTTGTAATTCCATGAAATTAAAAATGTGTTTAGCCACTGAAAATATATCTATATAGAAACACCTGTTCTTTTCCTTATTTCTCTGTCCACCTCACTGAGGTGGTCGTACGTTCTCAGTTTTAATCTTCAACAGTCACCAGACATATCTACTGTCAGAAGCTGTGGCAGTTACAAGGAAAGAGTGACAGCAGAAAGGACACATTCCCTGAGCTATGATAGGGAGAGAGGTGTCCCTGAGCTGCCAGCCTGAAATAAATGTAGCAGAACAATTGTAGCCATGAATTGGGAGATCTTTAGATCCATGTGAGGTACATGACTTGTTCTAGCTTTCCTCTTGAAAATCTCTGGCTCGATTCCTGACTTTGCTATAGTTCCTTCAGCACATTTTTTCCATTCACATGACATATCAGAGGAGCCATAGGAGATGTAGCTCCTAATTATAAGTCCTGTCCCGCTCCTTGGATTTGTCACCTTGTGCCTGTGGTTCTTCTCAGGGTTTTGACCTCCAGCCCATCCTTTGACTATATCTCAATTTTGTTTTGTTGTTTATCACATCCACAGGACATCTTACCTGTCTGGTTCCATTCCTGACTACTTTATATGTTTCTTCAGCATGCTGCCACAATTTGGTGATTATTTCAGCAACTACAAGTTGGGACTCTAGTTGGGAAAATACATACCTTTTTGCAAGGCTTAAAGGGGTTGCCCCCCAATTGGCTAAAATAAATATGTTCTACTGACCTCTTTTCTCCAGTTCTGTTCTTTGTGCAACCTGTCCAGTCCGGAGATATGCAGGTGTACATCACGTAACCACTGCAGCCAGTCACTGATCTTAGTGGTAGACTATATACAGTACCAGCATGGCACCGCTGCAGTTTGTAAACAAGCAGCAGGAGGACTGGACCAGCGGCACAGAGAACTGTATTGGATAAAGGAGTGATATAACTTAATTATTTTACCCAACTGGGGGGCTAGTCCATGATTTTTAATTTTCTCAGACAATCCTTCTAAGGGCTTGGGCTCTTCATCCTAGTCTAGCAAGCATCAATCTGATTGTGGCTTGAAGGATCTAATTCTACTGCACTCTGGAAAAGGCACCCGAACAGAACAGCTGTGTACAATGGGCAGTGGCCTTGAATGGTATTACAAAGTGTGCCGAGTGCGCAGAAATGCCCCGATCAGCAGTTCCACGTCAGCTCCAAGGCCAGAAGCTAGCACAATGGACACAAATGTGTAGTTCCAGCTCTTACTTCTGGTGCCAGAGCAACTCAGGAACAGCTGATTGGCAGTGGTTTAGAATGTCAGACCTACAAAGATCAGATATTGATGGCCTATCCTCTGGATGCTGTCATGTGCTGTCATGTTGGTGACTTTGTCTCCGTACTGGATTCTACCATGTGTCCAACCCCTCATCTTTATTATGGCTCTGAACTGCTATTATGTGATGCATTCTACAAACTTTTAGTGGGAATCGTCTGCAAAACTTTAGTGTCTTACTGAAGGCCTCACTAAATAAACATTATGCGGACTGTCCAGATATGTGCCGGAGGACAGGATGGACATCATCACTTTTTGCTCATGGACATAAAAGGATGGTTAGGGCTGGTAGTTGCTCACGCCACTGCATGGGCCGATCAGCCATAGGGAATTATGAAAATAACAGTAGTGGGGGTGATAGTTGTGGTTGGTATGTTTACTAGAAGAGTCAGGAGTCAGGCCAGATCCTGGGGGCCTTGAGTGATGATCTCCTGGTCAGGGAAATGTGTTGAAGCCATCCCCTGAGATATCACTGGATTGTAAAAAAAATAGTTGACCTTCACCTAGATCATCTGGCTGCTGTATGAAGGACCGTCATGTGTTATTATTGAATTAATTGTATAGCTTTAATCTCGTAAGCTGCCTCTAGTGGTGGCTAAAGACAGCCAAACTGAGATGAGTTGAAGATACAGACACTCATACAGGTGAGCTGCTGTACCTAAACAATGAAAGGAGCCCGGCTATCATAGGACCAATACCACCCCAATGGGTGAAGTTAGATTACTGTATATACCCCCAAGTATGAATTGGCTACTATATGGGTGGTGGTTCCTAAACTGCAGCTCTAACAGCAGCCAGGAAGGCACATGTTGGAGATTACTATGTTGGGATATGGCTAATTTATATTGTGGTATTATTTTCATATCTAAATTTGCAACTTCTTGTTCCTATTCCAGCTATGAAATGCATATAATTCGAAACCAGCCATTGTCTTCTCTCTTGCACTGGGTAGAGTTAAATTATTTGTACATTTATTAGTATCAAAAACTTACATTCAGCAGGGACAATTATTAAGCCATTCCAAATGACTAGAGAATTTTTCTTCAGGGATTATTGTTTACTCTCACAGATCTGGAAGCTCACATGCCATGTTTTGGAGCACCACTGAAGTATAATGAATGGGTAGAGTTAGATAGTCTTCTACTTCATGTCCTAGATTAAATTCATTCAGCAAACCTTTCCGAAGAACCCAAATGTATTTAGTAATAGAAGATTCCTATGTTTAAAGCGTGAAACAATGGAATGGAGGCACGGCATACATTGCCCATTTTCTACATCCCTGAAATTGCCCGAGCGTGAATGCTGCAAATTTCAATCCTTTTGTAAAGAAAATGGAAATCATACCAGACAAATTGCAGAGAAGAGTCACAGAATGGTAATACAATTACTAGGAGAAGATTATATTTTTCTCATCGTTATTTTTAGAGAAAAGAATATTACATTTGTAACGTTGGATAAGTTAATCAATGAGTAGGGAGGGATGATGGATTTTTGAAAATGAACTGGGTATTCTGCCTCTGAGAAATGTATTATTTCTTCTGTATCCCAGCTACATAAGCAAAATATAATGTAGTGTGTATAGTATTATGAAGAGGGAAAATCAGTGTGACGGTCTGTCCAACTCTCACCATCACGGGTTCCCCTTTTCTTCAGCCGGACCGCACTTAAGCCATACAGGCAGACTAGTATAACCCCCCACACACATGAGCTTAGGCTTAATGTTGGGTAAACCAAGTCTAACTCTATTGGCACACACACATCCAATTATATAGTGTACAGAACACCTCCCCCACAGCCTGGGAGATGATTGAGTTACAAACTAAGCCAACCCCCAACTTCCCCAGGACAGAACAATACAGTGTTGTAAAACACTCCTGCGATGTGATTTTCATGAACAGATGCAGGGTTTGTGGCATTCCAGGGGGTCCCCTCCACTCGGGGACCGAACAAACAGCCGAAATGAAGGAAATAAACGAACGAAAAGGGGGCGAACAGGTCCATAGTGAAAGGGCTCTCCTTCACAATCAGCAAGTCAGAAAATTCTGGAAAACAAACTGCAGATCACCAAATTCTCAACCTCATTCAGTTTTTGAAATGGCAAAGTCCTTGACACTATTAACTCCTTAAGGACACAGCCTTATTTCACTTTAAGGACCAGGCCCTTTTTTGCAAATCTGACCAGTGTCACCACAAGTGGTGATAACTTTAAAACGCTTTTACTTATCCAGGCCATTCTGATATTGTTTTTTTGTCACATGTTGTACTTTATGACAGTGGTAAAATGAAGTAAAAAAAAAATGCACCCCTAGAGTAGAAACTCCATAAAAGTGACCCCATCTAAGAAACTACACCCCTCAAGGTATTTAAAACTGATTTTAAAAACGTTGTTAACCCTTTAGGTGTTGCACAAGAGTTATTGTCAAATGGGAATGAAATTTGAGAATTTCAATTTTTTGGCAAATTTTCCATTTTAATCCATTTTTTCCAGTAGCAAAGCAAGGGTTAACAGCCAAACAAAATGCAAAATTTATTGCCCCGATTCTGTAGTTTTCAGAAACACCCCATATGTGGCCGTAAACTACTGTACGGGCACACAGTAGGGCGTAGAGGGAAAGGTGCGCCATATGGTTTTTAGACTGCAGATTTTGCTGGACTGGTTTATTTACACCATGTCCCATTTGAAGCCCCCCTGATGCACCCCTAGAGTAGAAACTCCATAAAAGTGACCCCATCTAAGAAACTACACCCCTCAAGGTATTTAAAACTGATTTTACAAACGTTTGTAACCCTCTAGGTGTTGCACAAGAGTTATTGGCAAATGGGAATGAAATTTGAGAATTTCAATTTTTGGGCAAATTTTCCATTTTAATCCATTTTTTCCAGTAACAAAGCTATATTAAGAAAAAGACACAAATGCAATAGCACTCTGTAACCAGCACTCCGCCCTGCCTCCATGCTGGATGTTGAATGAGGCATTGGTGTACATTTTGGCCAAAGCGTAATAAGCCACTCAACCACATCAAGGTCGCCTCTATGAGTGGTCCCTAACACTAGTTCCTACCTGTTTATGGGCCATGACAGCCACACAAAGTCCAGGGAGCGCAGGCACAGCATTAACGCCAGGCACACTCTGCTTTTAACCCCATCTGGTGCCATTACAGTTTTCATCGGATCCAGGGATGCAAGTACCAACATGCATGCTGAGCCCACTATATACTTCTCCTGGAGCCAAATCGCTACGCCTCCAATATATACTACAAAGAAAAAATGTGGGGGATACAGTCAGCACAACCCTATATGCAGGTGAACATCGCTATGGCGAAATACATATACAAAGAAAAAGACACAAATGCAATAGCACTCTGCAACCAGCACTCCGCCCTGCCTCCATGCTGGATGTTGAATGAGGCATTGGTGTACATTTTGGCCAAAGCGTAATAAGCCACTCACCACGTCAAGGTCGCCTCTATGAGTGGTCCCTAAAAGTAGTTCCTACCTGTTTATGGGCCATGACAGCCACACAAAGTCCAGGGAGCGCAGGCACAGCATGAACGCCAGGCACACTCTGCTTTTAACCCCGTCCGGTGCCATTACAGCTTTCATCGGATCCAGGGATGCAAGTACCAACATGCATGCTGAGCCCACTATATACTTCTCCTGGAGCCAAATCGCCACGCCTCCAATATATACTACAAAGAAAAAATGTGGGGGATACAGTCAGCACAACCCTATATGCAGGTTAACATCCCTATGGCGAAATACATATACAAAGAAAAAGACACAAATGCAATAGCACTCTGCAACCAGCACTCCGCCCTGCCTCCATGCTGGATGTTGAATGAGGCATTGGTGTACATTTTGGCCAAAGCGTAATAAGCCACTCACCACGTCAAGGTTGCCTCTATGAGTGGTCCCTAAAAGTAGTTCCTACCTGTTTATGGGCCATGACAGCCACACAAAGTCGAGGGAGCGCAGGCACAGCATGAACGCCAGGCACACTCTGCTTTTAACCCCGTCCGGTGCCATTACAGCTTTCATCGGATCCAGGGATGCAAGTACCAACATGCATGCTGAGCCCACTATATACTTCTCCTGGAGCCAAATGCCTACTGGTAGGCCCTGTAGAAGTAGACTCAGTTTTATACTGACTTTAAAACCAGCCTCCAGGGCAGATTAACCGGTCAGGTGTGCATGACTGCATGGAGATCGCCACGCCTCCAATATATACTACAAAGAAAAAATGTGGGGGATACAGTCAGCACAACCCTATATGCAGGTGCACATTGCTATGGCGAAATACATATACAAAGAAAAAGACACAAATGCAATAGCACTCTGCAACCAGCACTCCGCCCTGCCTCCATGCTGGATGTTGAATGAGGCATTGGTGTACATTTTGGCCAAAGCGTAATAAGCCACTCACCACGTCAAGGTCGCCTCTATGAGTGGTCCCGAACACTAGTTCCTACCTGTTTATGGGCCATGACAGCCACACAAAATCCAGGGAGCGCAGGCACAGCATGAACACCAGGCACAAATGCTATATTTATTGCCCCGATTCTGTAGTTTGCAGAAACACCCCATATGTGGCCGTAAACTAATGTACGGGCACACAGTAGGGCGTAGAGGGAAAGGTGCGCCATATGGTTTTTAGAAGGCAGATTTTGCTGGACTGGTTTATTTACACCATGTCCCATTTGAAGCCCCCCTGATGCACCCCTAGAGTAGAAACTCCATAAAAGTGACCTACACCCCTCAAGGTATTCAAAACTGATTTTACAAACTTTGTTAACCCTTTAGGTGTTGCACAATAGTTATTGGCAAATGGAGATGAAATTTGAGAATTTAAATTTTTTGGCAAATTTTCAATTTTAATCCATTTTTTCCAGTAACAAATCAAGGGTTAACAGCCAAACAAAATGCTATATTTATTGCCCCGATTCTGTAGTTTGCAAAAACACCCCATATGTGGCCGTAAACTACTGTACAGGCACACAGTTGTCACGGATGGTGTAGCAGGAGACTGGAAGTCACAAATAAACATCAGACTGACTTGATCCCAAACTAAGGAACATATGGGTAAGCCCTGTAAAAGCCCTAGAGCTCTCCCTTACTGCTCAGCCCATGCAAAGATCTCTATGATAGATAAATGCATGCCCTCGTGCCTCGACTATATGACACCTGAAAACCCTACAATAGTGAGGGGACACGACCACCGGCTCCCTGCACTTAATACGGAGGGAGACAGGGTCACCTAGAATCAATCCAGCAGAAAAACACAAATAAAAGAAAGAAACTTATCTGAGGAACCAGCAGTTGCAGCTTCTAGCAGAGAGCACAATCCTGGAAGTAGTATAAACCACAAAGTATCAGCTGCCCATCTCCGAAATTCTGAACAGTATATCTCTGCGGTCAGTTTACCCTGGCATAAAAGACGCAGTTTAGATTCAGCCAGAGCAATACAATCCGGATCATCATATATCTGACCCAGGGCTACAAAAAATTCATCCACCGATCGAAGGGGCCGTGCCCCCATCGGCAGCGAAAAGGCCCAAGACTGACTGTTATCCCTGAGCAGCGAGATGATGATCCCCACCCTCTGCTCCTCATCACCAGAGGAATGGGAAAGTAGGCGAAAATGGAGTTTGAAAGCCTCTCTAAAACGAACAAAATTCTCACTACCCCCAGAGAAAGTATCCGGAAGTGAGATCTTAGGCTCAGAACAAACTCCATGAACGCAAGCAGAACCGGTCACCTGAAACTGAGATACAGTTTTACCGAGATCTGCTACCTCCAATGAAAGACCCCGCATGCGGTCCGTCAAGGCTGAAACCGGATCCATGCTTAAAACGGTTTTGGTGGTTTATAATGTCACGGATGGTGTAGCAGAAGACTGGAAGTCACAAATAAATATCAGACTGACTTGATCCCAAACTAAGGAAAGTATGGGTAAGCCCTGTAAAAGCCCTAGAGCTCTCCCTTACTGCTCAGCCCATGCAAAGATCTCTATGATAGATAATTGCATGCCCTCGTACCTCGACTATATGACACCTGAAAACCCTACAATAGTGAGGGGACACGACCACCGGCTCCCTGCACTTAATACGGAGGGAGTCAGCGTCACCTAGAATCAAGCCAGCAGAAAAACACAAATAAAGGAAGAAACTTATCTGAGGAACCAGCAGTTGCAGCTTCTAGCAGAGAGCACAATCCAGGAAGTAGTATAAACCTCAAAGTGAGGCAGTATGGGAGGGGATATAAAGGGAGGCAATCAGTGTGAATAGATGACAGCTGGGAGAAGAAAAAGAGATGAAAAAGTGAAAGTCAGAGCTTCTTAGAGATCTGGCGATGACAACAGTAGGGCGTAGAGGGAAAGGTGCGCCGTGTGGTGTTTGGAAGGCAGATTTTGCTGGACTGGTTTACACCATGTCCCATTTGAAGCCCCCCTGATGCACCCCTAGAGTAGAAACTCCATAAAAGTTACCCCATCTAAGAAACTACACCCCTCAAGGTATTCAAAACTGATTTTACAAACTTTCTTTACCCTTTAGGTGTTGCACAAGAGTTATTGGCAAATAGGGATGAAATTTTAGATTTTAAATTTGTTGGCAAATTTCACATTTTAATCCATTTTTTCCAGTAACAAATTAAGGGTTAACAGCCAAACAAAATGCTATATTTATTGCCCCGATTCTGTAGTTTGCAAAAACACCCCATATGTGGCCGTAAACTACTGTACGGGCGCACAGTAGGGCGTAGAGGGAAAGGTTCACCATGTGATTTTTGGAAGGCAGATTTTGCTGGACTGGTTTATTTACACCATGTCCCATTTGAAGCCCCCCTGATGCACCCCTAGAGTAGAAACTCCATAAAAGTGACCCATCTAAGAAACTACACCCCTCAAGGTATTCAAAACAGATTTTACAAACTTTCTTTACCCTTTAGGTGTTGCACAAGAGTTATTGGCAAATGGGGATGAAATTTTACATTTGTTGGCAAATTTCACATTTTAATCCATTTTTTCCAGTAACAAATCAAGGGTTAACAGCCAAACAAAATGCTATATTTATTGCCCCAATTCTGTAGTTTGCAGGAACACTCATATGTGGCCGTAAACTACTGTACGGGCTCACAGTAGGGCGTAGAGGGAAAGGTTCACCATGTGGTTTTTGGAAGGCAGATTTTGCCGGACTGGTTTATTTACACCATGTCCCATTTGAAGCCCCGCTGATGTACTCCTAGATTAGAAACTCAATAAAAGTGACCCTAATTTGGAAACTACTGGATAAGGTGGCAGTTTTGTTGGGACTATTTTTAGGGTACATATGATTTTTGGTTTATCTATATTACATTTTTGTGAGGCAAGGTTACCAGAAATAGAAATTCTGAAATGTCATCTCCATTTGCCAATGACTCTTGTGGAACACCTAAAGGGTTAACGACGTTTGTAAAATCAGTTTTGAATACCTTGAGGGGTGTAGTTTCTTAGATGGGGTCGCTTTTATGGAGTTTTTACTCTAGGGGTGCATCAGGGGGGCTTCAAATGGGACATGGTCCTAATAAAAAACGGCCATCAAAATCTGCCTTCCAGAAACCATACGGCTTTTCTTTCGTTCTGCGCCCTGCCGTTTGGTCATACAGCAGTTTACGACCACATATGGGGTGTTTCTGTAAACTGCGGTATGAGGGTAATAAAAATTAAGTTTTGTTTGGCTGTTAACCCTTACTTTGTTATTGGAAAAAAACGGATTAAAATGGAAAATATAGTATCTCCATAGTCTAAGAGTCATTATTTTTTTTGTTTTTAGTCAATTATCTTAGGTAGGGGCTCATTTTTTGCGGGGTGAGAGGACGGTTTTATTGGCACTATTTTGGGGGGCATATGACTTTTTGATCGCTTCCCTTACAATTTTTGTGATGTAAGGTGACAAAAAAATACCTTTTTTTGCACCGTTTTTTTTTTTTTACTGTGTTCATCTGAGGGGTTAGGGGGGGTATTTTTATAGAGCAGATTATTACGGACGCGGCGATACCTAATACGTCTACTTTTATTTTATTTATTTATGTTTTACACTATATTATCTTTTTATAAACAAAAAAAAACATTTTAGTATTTCCATAGTCTAAGAGTCATTTTTTTAAAAGTTTTTAGCCGATTATCTTAGGTAGGGGCTCATTTTTTGCGGGATGAGAGGACGGTTTTATTGGCACTATTTTGGGGGGCATATGACTTTTTTATCGCTTGCTATTACAATTTTTGTGATGTAAGGTGACAAAAAAAAACTTTTTTTGCACCGTTTTTATTTTATTTTTTTTGACTGTGTTCATCTGAGGGGTTGGGGGGATATTTTTATAGAGCATATTATTACGGACGCGGCAATACCTAATATGTCAACTTTTTTTTTTTTTTTTTTTACTAATATAAAAAAAAAAAAAAAATTGTTTTAGTGTCTCAAGTCTGAGAACCAGTTTTTTATCCGATTGTCAGTGGCTAAATTGGGATATAAATTTAGTACTCCATGGAAGTGTGGTACTCCCTGAAGCAACCGTCAATGCAGAGGCCCGGATGATCGGGGCACATGTCACACTGCGACACACTCTGCACTTTTTTTTGGGTCCGTCCCTTCTTTCCAGTATGGTACTCTGGCCTGCTCTTTCCCGGTCAGAAAAGAGCAGGTCCTTGAGGACTGCCTCATAGAACTGAAGGAATTTCCCTGTGTTGCCAGCGCTCCGGGACAGCACAAAAGAGTTGTACAAGGCAACCTGCAAGTAGACCGCAACTTTTTTGTACCATGCCCGAGTTTTGCGCATGGCGTTATATGGCTTGAGGACTTGATCAGAGAGATCAACTACTCCCATATACCGATTGTAGTCGACAATACAATTGGGCTTGTGGACCCTTGCCGCGGTACCTTGCACAGAGACAGGGGTGATGCCATTACCATGAATTGTGGACAGTACAAGGACATCCCTCTTGTCCTTATATCTGACCAGAAACAGGTTTTCACTGGTAAGGGCACAGGTCTCACCCCTGGGGATAGGTACCTGGAGGGGGTGGGCAGGGAGGCCGCGTTGATTTTTCCGCACGGTCCCACAAGCGGACGTGGATCTGGCAGAGAGGGACTGGAACAAGGGGATACTAATATAAAAGTTATCCACGTACAGGTGATAACCTTTATCTAGCAGTGGGTGCATAAGGTCCCACACAAGTTTCCCGCTAACACCCAGAGTGGGGGGACATTCTGGGGGTTGAATACGGGAATCTCACCCCTCGTACACACGAAACTTGTAAGTGTACCCTGAGGTACTCTCAAAAATTTTGTACAGCTTCACGCCATACCTCGCCCGCTTTGAGGGAACATACTGACAGAAAAAGAGTCTCCCCTTCAACGCAATGAGAGACTCATCAACCGCGACCTCCCTTCCATTTACATAGGCCTGTACAAATTTGGCCCCAAAGTGATCGATGACCGGCCTGATTTTGTACAGGCGGTCATAGGCAGGATCACCTTGGGGTGGACATGCTGCATTATCTGAATAATGCAGGCATTTCCGGATAGCCTCATCCGGAAATGCCTAATACGGAGGGAGTCAGCGTCACCTAGAATCAAGCCAGCAGAAAAACACAAATAAAGGAAGAAACTTATCTGAGGAACCAGCAGTTGCAGCTTCTAGCAGAGAGCACAATCCAGGAAGTAGTATAAACCTCAAAGTGAGGCAGTATGGGAGGGGATATAAAGGGAGGCAATCAGTGTGAATAGATGACAGCTGGGAGAAGAAAAAGAGATGACAAAGTGAAAGCAAAACAAAAGAACATCATGCAGGAGGTACAGAAGAATGTCTGTCAGAGCTTCTTAGAGATCTGGCGGTGACAGTACCCCTCCCTCTACGAGTGGACTCCGGACACTCAGGGCCCACCTTCTCAGGATGGGACCTATGGAAAGCCCTGATAAGAGAAGAGGCCTTAATGTCCGCCACTGGGACCCACATCCTCTCCTCAGGACCATAACCCTCCCAATGAACGATATACTGGAGAGAACCGCAGACAATGCGGGAATCCACAATCCTAGAGACCTGAAATTCAAGATTACCATCAACCACAATCGGAGGAGGAGGCAAAGAGGAGGGTGCAGTGGGTTGGACATAAGGTTTTAATAGGGACTTGTGAAAAACATTATGGATCTTCCAAGTCTGAGGAAGGTCAAGACGGAAGGCAACGGGATTGATGACGAACAAGATTTTGTAAGGCCCAATAAACCTAGGACCCAACTTCCAGGAGGGAACCTTCAGTTTGATATTTTTAGTAGACAACCACACCAAATCACCCACATTCAGGTCCGGACCAGGCACACGTCTCTTATCCGCCACACTCTTATATCTCTCACTCATGCTCTTTAGATTACCCTGAATCTTTTGCCAAATAGATGACAAAGACGAGGAAAATCTCTCCTCATCAGATAAATCAGAAGACCCCTTTCCAGAGAATGTCCAAAACTGCGGATGAAACCCATATGCACCAAAAAAATGGTGACTTATCCGAGGACTCCTGGCGACGGTTATTTAAAGCAAACTCAGCAAGGGACAAAAAAAGAACACCAATCCTCCTGATTCTCTGCCACAAAACAGTGCAGATATGTCTCCAGATTCAGATTGACGCGTTCTGTCTGGCCATTCGACTGCGGGTGAAAAGCAGAAGAGAACGACAACCGAACCCCCAAGCGAGAACAGAAAGTCCTCCAGAATCTGGAAACAAACTGCGTGCCCCTATCAGAGACTATGTCTGAAGGAATGCCATGCAATTTGACAATGTGATTAACAAATGCCTGCGCCAGCGTTTTAGCATTGGGTAACCCAGGAAAGGGAATGAAATGCGCCATTTTGCTAAAACGGTCCACCACCACCAGAATCACAGTCTTCCCCGAGGAATGAGGCAGGTCCGTAATGAAGTCCATGGACAGATGCGTCCAAGGACGGGAAGGAATGGGTAACGGGAGGAGAGGACCCGATGGCCGTGAATGAGGGACCTTGGCACGAGCGCAGGTCTCGCAGGCTGCCACAAAACCCTCAACCGTCTTACGAAGAGACGGCCACCAGAATTTTCGAGCAATGAGATCCACTGTGGCTCTACTCCCCGGGTGCCCAGCAAGGACAGTATCGTGGTGCTCCTTAAAAACCTTGTGTCGTAAAGCGAGAGGCACAAACAACCTCCCAGGAGGACAAAGATCAGGAGCCTCTGCCTGGGCTGCCTGAACCTCTGCTTCCAATTCAGGATAAAGAGCAGAGGCGACCACCCTTTCAGCCAAAATGGGACCCGGGTCTTCAAAATTCCCCCCTCCCGCAAAACAACGTGACAAGGCATCAGCCTTCACATTTTTAAACCCAGGGCGGAACGTGACAACAAAATTAAACCTAGAAAAGAATAAAGACCATCTGGCCTGTCTCGGGTTCAGACGCTTGGCTGACTCCAAGTAGGCCAGATTCTTATGTTCGGTAAACACAGTAATAGGGTGACTGGCTCCCTCTAGCCAATGGCGCCATTCCTCAAAAGCTAATTTGATGGCCAACAACTCCTTATCTCCCACATCGTAATTTCTCTCTGCGGAGGAGAGTGTAACAGTCCTACAGGCTCACCTGAGTCAGAGGACCGCTGGCTGGAGGTAGGAGTGGAGCCCAGTGGCAAGGACCACAGGCAGGTAGTAAGCGTGGTCAGACAATCCGGATGGCAACGGTGGTAGCAGTTCAGTAGGTAGGGATAAGGCAGAAGAGTAGTCGGTAGGCAGGCGGTGAGTCAGGGCAGGCGGCAGTAAGCGTGGTCAGACAATCCGGATGGCAACGGTGGTAGCAGTTCAGTAGGTAGGGATAAGGCAGAAGAGTAGTCGGTAGGCAATTCCTGGTCAGCAGTGGACTTCCAGCAGTAGCAGGAGCAACAGATGAGGAGAAGCTTGATCAAGGCTCAGGAGCTCAGTAATCAGCAAACTGGAGTGCAAGGGGCTGGACTATATAGGGAAGTACCAGGTGTGGGGAATCAAGGGTAATGAGCAAGGCTAGGCAAGACTGAGGTTAACTAATAGGCTTCAGGGAGGAATGTCCAGAGAGGACGGTAGCCTAGTAAGCAGGGCTACCGCCTGGGATGTGGCTGGTCACGGGTTCGAATCCCGACAGTACTCCCCCCCTTCCAAGGTGACCTCCGGGCACCGCAGGGGCAGGCTTACCGGGGTGCCGTTGGTGGAACTCTTTTACCAGTCTGGGGGCGTGGACATTTTCTTCTCGCTCCCAGGAGTTATCCTCGGGAGGGTAACCCTCCCACCCAATTAGGTATAGTAGTCTTCCCCGGTGGATCCTGGAGTCGAGAATCTTTGCGACAACGTATTCTTCTTCACCCTGTACCCTCACAGGTGGTGGAGGGGGCGAGTGGCGGCCTGTGAAGGTGTTCTCCACGTATGGCTTGAGGAGAGAGCAATGGAAGACAGGGTGCACCGGGAGGTCGAGCCGGAACGTGACCTCGTTGATTTGTGCGGTGATCCGGGACGGACCCATGTATCTTTGGGCAAATCTTTTGGAGGGGACCTTCAATCTGAGGTTCCTGGTGGACAGCCACACCTTGTCTCCCACATGGAAGCCCGGGGTGGGTTTGCGACGTCTGTCTGCTCCCTGTTTAAAGCGCCTCTGGGCAAGCTGGAGGTTGTCTATAATGTTCTCTTGTGCCTCCTGTAGGGTTGTTAGGCGTTCGGCCACTGCTGGGAGGGTGGAGGCAACGGGTAGGTGGGGAATGAACACCGGGTGCGAGCCTGTGTTAGCAAAGAAGGGGCTGTGCTTGGTTGAGCTGTGCTCAGCATTGTTGTAGGCGAACTCGGCCGTGGGGAGATGATCAAGCCAGTCATCCTGCAGGTGGGAGCTGAAACAGCGTAGGTATTGCTCTAGGGTCTGATTAGTTCTCTCCGTCTGCCCGTTTGACTGAGGGTGGAAAGCAGAGGACAGGTTAACTTTAACCCCGAGCGCCAGGCAGAAGTTCTTCCAGAACTTTGAGGCAAATTGTACGCCTCGGTCGGAGACCACGTCGTCCGGGATCCCATGCAGCCTGAAGACCTCTCTGAGAATAAGATCGGCCGTCTGTTTGGCTGTGGGTAGGCCTTTGTAGGGGATGAAATGGGCCATCTTGGTGAGACGGTCGACCATGACCAGGATGGTGTTCATCCCTTTTGAAGGAGGAAGGTCTACCACAAAGTCCATGGAGATCGAGCCCCAGGGGCGGGAGGGAATCGGGAGGGGTTGTAACAGACCCACTGGAGAGGAACGAGGAGTCTTATTGCGGGCACAGACCGTGCACGAGGAGATGTACCTCTTGATGTCCTCCTTGTATGTTGGCCACCAGAAGGAGCGGGAGAGAAGCTCCTGGGTCTTTCTTGTGCCAAAATGGCCGGCCACCTTGGAGTCATGGTTGAGTTTGAGCACTTCGAGCCGTGCGATTTCTGGTACATATAGTTGTAGGTCCTGATGAAACCAATAACCGTTCTTAAACGTAAGGCTGACATTGCCTGTGGGGTGGGAGAGGAAGGGGTCATTTTCATATCCTTCTTTGATTGTGCCCAGGAGTTCTTTAGAGTAGGTGGCCCCTACGACCCTTCTCTCGGGTAAGATGTTATTTTGGCCCTTGTTACACTGTGAGGGCTCGGAAAACATTCTGGAGAGGGCGTCAGCCTTGCCGTTTTTTGATCCAGGGCGATAGGTGATGAGATAGTTGAAGCGGGAAAAGAATAGGCTCCATCTGGCCTGTCTGGCTGAGAGTCTCTTAGCGCTGCGGATGAACTCGAGGTTCTTGTGGTCAGTTAGTACGATTATGGGGTTGGTGGCTCCCTCCAGCAGGTGTCTCCACTCGGAGAAGGCATCCTTGATCGCCAGTAGTTCTTTGTTCCCGATGTCATAGTTCTTCTCGGAGGGGGACATCTGGCGGGAGAAATATGCGCACGGGTGTAATAGCATCCTCTCCCCTGTCCGTTGTGACAAAACTGCCCCCACCGCAGAGTCTGATGCATCCACTTCGACTGTAAATGGGAACTCGGGGTTCGGGTGGATTAGGATTGGGGCAGAAGTGAAGAGGAGTTTCAACTTGGTGAAGGCCTCCTGGGCCTCGGGTGTCCAGGAGAAGGGGACTGCCTTCTTGGTGAGTTGGGTGATTGGTGCTATGACCTTGGAGAAGTTCCGGATAAACTTCCGATAGAAGTTGGCGAAGCCAATGAATCTTTGTATCTCCTTCTTGTTTTTCGGAACGGGCCAGTTCATCACAACTTGGACCTTCCCCGGGTCCATACTTAGGCCCGCTGGGGAGATGATGTATCCGAGGAACTGAGTGGTGGTTCGCTCAAACTCGCATTTCTCTAGCTTAATATAGAGAGAGTTCTGTCTGAGCCTCTGCAGTACCCTGCGGACGTGTTCGCGGTGCTGCTCGAGGTCTTCAGAGAAGATCAAGATGTCGTCCAGGTAAACGACTACAAACAGATCCAGCATGTCCCTGAGGACGTCGTTAATGAAGTGCTGGAAGGTGGCGGGAGCATTGCAGAGTCCGAAAGGCATGACCAGGTACTCGAAATTACCATAACGTGTCCGGAAGGCGGTCTTCCATTCGTCCCCAGGGCGGATTCGGACGAGGTTGTAGGCCCCTCGAAGGTCGAGTTTGGTGAAGATCTTCGCTTCCCGGAGTCTCTCAAGGAGTTCGGAAATCAGTGGGAGCGGGTACCGGTTTTTTACGGTTATGTCATTAAGCTTTCTGTAGTCTATGCAGGGACGCAGGGAGGAGTCTTTTTTCTCTACGAAGAAAAAGGGGGCTCCCGCGGGGGAGGTGGAGGGCTGGATGAACCCCTTCCTCAGGTCCTCGTCCAGGTACTCTTTCAGAGCCTTGAGTTCAGGCTCTGAGAGGGAGTAGATACTGCCAAAGGGTATTTCGGCCCCGGGCAACAGTTCTATAGGGCAGTCGTAGGGTCGGTGTGGTGGCAGCTTGTCTGCGTTTTTCTTGTCGCAGACATCCTGGAACTCGCTGTATTGAGGGGGTAGCAGATCCTTGACGGATAGCTTTGAGATGGTGGTGTCTTCGGGTGGAAGGACGGGTCTGTGGGAGCAATTTAGCGAGCAGAACTC
The DNA here is from genome assembly GCF_905171765.1 of Bufo bufo. NCBI lineage: Eukaryota > Metazoa > Chordata > Amphibia > Anura > Bufonidae > Bufo > Bufo bufo. Next base: position 677,513,122 of record NC_053391.1, on the reverse strand, counting down.
GGACGGGAATCGTATGCAGCGGGTTTCCCAGTCTACCAAGGGGTTGTGGGTGGCCAACCAAGGGATGCCCAAGATCACCGGGAACTTCGGGGAAGCGATCAGCGAGAAGTGGATCTTTTCACGGTGATCGGGTTCTATGAGGAGTTGTAGTTCGGTGGTCTCGTGAGTGGCCGGCCCCGAGGAGAGTGGGGATCCGTCGACGGTTTCCAGGTCAACGGGGGCTGCCTTGATTGTCAGTGGAATGTTCTTTTCGCGGGCGAAGGTTAAGTCCATGAAGTTGCCTCCCGCCCCGGAGTCTAACATCGCTGAACAGGGGAGTTGTCGCCCCTCAATGTCGATGAGGATGGGAATGATGAAATGGGATCCATGAGCCGCCGTATTGTTATTTTCCGGGGCTGCTGACGGGGTTGGAGTCTGTGGTTGCTCCTTTAGTTCCGTGACGGCAATAGTCTTTCGGATCTTATGAGGACATTTGATGGCAAAATGACCCGGCTCCCCACAGTAGAGGCAGAGGTTTTCGGCCAGCCGTCTCTCCTTCTCAGCTGTAGATAGAGACCTACGTAGAGCGTCGACCTGCATAGGTTCAGTTGCTGATTGGGGGTCGCGCTGGGCGTTGGAAGAGAAGGAGTAAGTGGGTCTGTGGTCCGAGGACCAGAGTCTTTCTCTCTTCCTCTCAGAGAGTCTTTGATCTATCCGGATGCATAACTGAATGAAGTCATCCAGATCGTCCGGGGCCTCAACTCTGGTGAGTTCGTCCTTTATTAATTCTGACAGGCCTCGCCGGAATTGGCTCCTCTGTGCCGCTGGGTTCCAGGTGGTGTCCGTGACCCAACGGCGAAACTCGGCGGTGTATTCGGCGACGGAGCGTCTCCCTTGCCGCAGACCATGTAGTCGCGCCTCAGCTGTCGCACAGCAGTTGGGGTCGTCGAAGACTTGGCTCATGGCGGTGATGAAGTTGTTTAGGTCGTCCAGGAGCTGACTGTTAGTCTCCACGTAAGGTGATGCCCATGCTAATGCTTCTTCCGTCAGGAGATTGACCATGAATAGCACCTTCTTTTTCTCGGTGGTGAAGGGGGCCGGGTACATCTGAAAATAGATGCGGCATTGGTTTAGAAACCCCCGATACTGGCGTCTGTCGCCGCCGAATCTTGATGGGAGTGGCATGCGGGTGTCTGCGGCCGCGCCGCGGACGTCCAGGTGTTGCCTCTGTAGTTCAATAATCTCCCTTTGCTGGCTTTGGACTACGCCTTGGAGCTGGGCAAATTTCTCCTGATATGTAGTACCAAATTCTTGAAGTTCGGAGACCTGCTTACGCAGAGTGGCCATTGCGGACTCCATAGTGTGGCTGATTATTCTGTAACAGTCCTACAGGCTCACCTGAGTCAGAGGACCGCTGGCTGGAGGTAGGAGTGGAGCCCAGTGGCAAGGACCGCAGGCAGGTAGTAAGCGTGGTCAGACAATCCGGATGGCAACGGTGGTAGCAGTTCAGTAGGTAGGGATAAGGCAGAAGAGCAGTCGGTAGGCAGGCGGTGAGTCAGGGCAGGCGGCAGTAAGCGTGGTCAGACAATCCGGATGGCAACGGTGGTAGCAGTTCAGTAGGTAGGGATAAGGCAGAAGAGTAGTCGGTAGGCAATTCCTGGTCAGCAGTGGACTTCCAGCAGTAGCAGGAGCAACAGATGAGGAGAAGCTTGATCAAGGCTCAGGAGCTCAGTAATCAGCAAACTGGAGTGCAAGGGGCTGGACTATATAGGGAAGTACCAGGTGTGGGGAATCAAGGGTAATGAGCAAGGCTAGGCAAGACTGAGGTTAACTAATAGGCTTCAGGGAGGAATGTCCAGAGAGGACGGTAGCCTAGTAAGCAGGGCTACCGCCTGGGATGTGGCTGGTCACGGGTTTGAATCCCGACAGAGAGTTTCTTTGAGAAAAAGGCACACAGTCGCCATTTGGCAGGAGAGGGATCCTGAGACAAGACCGCGTCCACCTCAACAATGAAAGGCAGAGAGACATCGGGTTGTACCAAGATGGGAGCGGAAGCAAAACTCTCTTTGATAGTAGAAAAGGTCTTAAGCACATCCACCGACCAGGAGGAAAAATCAACCACCTTTTTAGTCATATCAGTGAGTGGCTTAACAACAGAGGAATAATTCAAAATTAACTTCCTGTAATAATTGGCAAAGCCCAAAAACCGCATCAGCGCCTTCTGATTCTCAGGAAGCTCCCAATCAAGCACAGCACGGACCTTCTCAGGGTCCATTTAAAAACCAGAAGCGGAGAGAAGAAAACCCAGAAATTGATTTTCTGGAACTGCAAACACACATTTTTCCAGTTTAGCGTACAATTTATTCTCCCACAGAATCAGCAAGACCTGACGTAGGTGGTCCCTATGAGTTTTGAAATCAGGAGAAAAAATATAAATGTCATCCAGATACACCAGTACAAATTTCCCCATTAAATGACAGAAAATGCTGTTCACAAAATGTTGGAAGACGGCTGGAGCATTCATCAAACCAAAGGGCATAACCAAATTCTCAAAATGGCCCTCAGGGGTATTGAAGGCCGTCTTCCATTTGTCTCCTTCCCTGACCCTGACCAGGTTATATGCCCCTCTTAAATCCAACTTAGAAAAAACTTTTGCCCCAACAATCTGGTTAAACAGGTCCGGGATCAGAGGAAGCGGTTAAGGATCACGAATTGTAATACTGTTCAGCTCCCTGAAATCCAGACATGGTCTTAAAGGACCATCTTTTTTCTTAAAAAAAAAAAAAAAACTGCGGCAACAGGTCACTTCGAGGGTCGGATGTGTCCCTTTCTCAGGCTCTCAGAGATATAAGTACTCATAGCGACTCTTTCAGGTTGGGAGAGATTGTATAAACGTGTTTTAGGCAGCTTGGCGCCTGGGATGAGATTAATAGGGCAATCATACTCCCGGTGAGGAGGGAGCTCTTGGACACCACTCTCTGAAAACACATCCGAAAATTCAGAGAGAAAAGATGGTACAGTCTTGGTAGAAACATCTGAGAGAGACGCCGTGAGGCAATTCTCTCTGCAAAAGTCACTCCAACCATTTATTTGCCTTGCTTGCCAATCAATGGTGGGGTTATGTTTAGTGAGCCAGGGTAGCCCCAACACTAGAGGAGTAGGTAATCCGCCCAGGACGAAACATGACACATCCTCAACATGAGCATCATCCACAGTCAAACGAATATTGTGAACTATGCCCTTTAACGATTTTTGAGAAAGTGGAGCGGAATCGATAGCAAAAACAGGTATATCCTTTCCCAAAGTGCATACCTGGAAACCATGTGTTATAGCAAATTGATTATCAATGAGATTGACAGCTGCTCCACTATCTACAAAAATATCACAAACAATGTTCTTGCTATCTAGCGCCACCCTGGCAGGTAGGACAAAACGGGAACTACAAGCAAACGGAAAACTTTCAATTTCCGTATCAACCTTGCCAATAGTAACAGATGGAAAGTTATTAGAGAATTTTTTTCTTTTTGTTTCTTTATTACCCTCAAAAGACTCCCTGAATCTCCTAGAGGGGCAAACATTTGCCAAATGATTTACACCTCCACAACAGAAACAAACCCTCCTCTGAGAGCTGAATCTTCTACTATCCGAGGCAAGCAAACCCAGCTGCATGGGCTCCTGCTCAGAGGGGATTGAGAGAGACTGAGGCCCCTGCACACTGAATGAGACCTCGCCACTGTCCTTGGACTGGATATGACAGGAAGGAGTGATCTCTCCCCTCTCTCTAAGACGCCTGTCAATACGAACAGCCCGAGACATGGCAGACTCCAACAAGGCGGGTCTCTCATGAAAGGCAAATACATTTTTCAATCCCTCCGAGAGACCATGGCAAAACTGACTTCGGAGTGCAGCATCATTCCAACCAGTATCAGCTGCCCATCTCCGAAATTCTGAACAGTATATCTCTGCGGACAGTTTACCCTGGCATAAAAGATGCAGTTTAGATTCAGCCAGAGCAATACAATCCGGATCATCATATATCTGACCCAGGGCTACAAAAAATTCATCCACTGATCGGAGGGGCCGTGCCCCCATCGGCAGCGAAAAGGCCCAAGACTGACCTTTATCCCTGAGCAGCGAGATGATGATCCCCACCCTCTGCTCCTCATCACCAGAGGAATGGGAAAGTAGGCGAAAATGGAGTTTGAAAGCCTCTCTAAAACGAACAAAATTCTCACTACCCCCAGAGAAAGTATCCGGAAGTGAGATCTTAGGCTCAGAACAAACTCCATGAACGCAAGCAGAACCGGTCCCCTGAAACTGAGATACAGTTTTACGGAGATCTGCTACCTCCAATGAAAGACCCCGCATGCGGTCCGTCAAGGCTGAAACCAGATCCATGCTTAAAACGGTTTTGGTGGTTTATAATGTCACGGATGGTGTAGCAGAAGACTGGAAGTCACAAATAAATATCAGACTGACTTGATCCCAAACTAAGGAACATATGGGTAAGCCCTGTAAAAGCCCTAGAGCTCTCCCTTACTGCTCAGCCCATGCAAAGATCTCTATGATAGATAATTGCATTCCCTCGTGCCTCGACTATATGACACCTGAAAACCCTACAATAGTGAGGGGACACGACCACCGGCTCCCTGCACTTAATACGGAGGGAGTCAGCGTCACCTAGAATCAAGCCAGCAGAAAAACACAAATAAAGGAAGAAACTTATCTGAGGAACCAGCAGTTGCAGCTTCTAGCAGAGAGCACAATCCAGGAAGTAGTATAAACCTCAAAGTGAGGCAGTATGGGAGGGGATATAAAGGGAGGCAATCAGTGTGAATAGATGACAGCTGGGAGAAGAAAAAGAGATGAAAAAGTGAAAGTCAGAGCTTCTTAGAGATCTGGCGGTGACAACAGTAGGGCGTAGAGGGAAAGGTGCGCCGTGTGGTGTTTGGAAGGCAGATTTTGCTGGACTGGTTTACACCATGTCCCATTTGAAGCCCCCCTGATGCACCCCTAGAGTAGAAACTCCATAAAAGTTACCCCATCTAAGAAACTACACCCCTCAAGGTATTCAAAACTGATTTTACAAACTTTCTTTACCCTTTAGGTGTTGCACAAGAGTTATTGGCAAATAGGGATGAAATTTTAGATTTTAAATTTGTTGGCAAATTTCACATTTTAATCCATTTTTTCCAGTAACAAATTAAGGGTTAACAGCCAAACAAAATGCTATATTTATTGCCCCGATTCTGTAGTTTGCAAAAACACCCCATATGTGGCCGTAAACTACTGTACGGGCGCACAGTAGGGCGTAGAGGGAAAGGTTCACCATGTGATTTTTGGAAGGCAGATTTTGCTGGACTGGTTTATTTACACCATGTCCCATTTGAAGCCCCCCTGATGCACCCCTAGAGTAGAAACTCCATAAAAGTGACCCATCTAAGAAACTACACCCCTCAAGGTATTCAAAACAGATTTTACAAACTTTCTTTACCCTTTAGGTGTTGCACAAGAGTTATTGGCAAATGGGGATGAAATTTTACATTTGTTGGCAAATTTCACATTTTAATCCATTTTTTCCAGTAACAAATCAAGGGTTAACAGCCAAACAAAATGCTATATTTATTGCCCCAATTCTGTAGTTTGCAGGAACACTCATATGTGGCCGTAAACTACTGTACGGGCTCACAGTAGGGCGTAGATGGAAAGGTTCACCATGTGGTTTTTGGAAGGCAGATTTTGCTGGACTGGTTTATTTACACCATGTCCCATTTGAAGCCCCGCTGATGTACTCCTAGATTAGAAACTCAATAAAAGTGACCCTAATTTGGAAACTACTGGATAAGGTGGCAGTTTTGTTGGGACTATTTTTAGGGTACATATGATTTTTGGTTTATCTATATTACATTTTTGTGAGGCAAGGTTACCAGAAATAGAAATTCTGAAATGTCATCTCCATTTGCCAATAACTCTTGTGGAACACCTAAAGGGTTAACGACGTTTGTAAAATCAGTTTTGAATACCTTGAGGGGTGTAGTTTCTTAGATGGGGTCGCTTTTATGGAGTTTTTACTCTAGGGGTGCATCAGGGGGGCTTCAAATGGGACATGGTCCTAATAAAAAACGGCCATCAAAATCTGCCTTCCAGAAACCATACGGCTTTTCTTTCGTTCTGCGCCCTGCCGTTTGGTCATACAGCAGTTTACGACCACATATGGGGTGTTTCTGTAAACTGCGGTATGAGGGTAATAAAAATTAAGTTTTGTTTGGCTGTTAACCCTTACTTTGTTATTGGAAAAAAACGGATTAAAATGGAAAATATAGTATCTCCATAGTCTAAGAGTCATTATTTTTTTTGTTTTTAGTCGATTATCTTAGGTAGGGGCTCATTTTTTGCGGGGTGAGAGGACGGTTTTATTGGCACTATTTTGGGGGGCATATGACTTTTTGATCGCTTCCCTTACAATTTTTGTGATGTAAGGTGACAAAAAAATACCTTTTTTTGCACCGTTTTTTTTTTTTTTACTGTGTTCATCTGAGGGGTTAGGGGGGGTATTTTTATAGAGCAGATTATTACGGACGCGGCGATACCTAATACGTCTACTTTTATTTTATTTATTTATGTTTTACACTATATTATCTTTTTATAAACAAAAAAAAACATTTTAGTATTTCCATAGTCTAAGAGTCATTTTTTTTAAAGTTTTTAGCCGATTATCTTAGGTAGGGGCTCATTTTTTGCGGGATGAGAGGACGGTTTTATTGGCACTATTTTGGGGGGCATATGACTTTTTTATCGCTTGCTATTACAATTTTTGTGATGTAAGGTGACAAAAAAAAACTTTTTTTGCACCGTTTTTATTTTATTTTTTTTGACTGTGTTCATCTGAGGGGTTGGGGGGATATTTTTATAGAGCATATTATTACGGACGCGGCAATACCTAATATGTCAACTTTTTTTTTTTTTTTTTTTACTAATATAAAAAAAAATAAAAAATTGTTTTAGTGTCTCAAGTCTGAGAACCAGTTTTTTATCCGATTGTCAGTGGCTAAATTGGGATATAAATTTAGTACTCCATGGAAGTGTGGTACTCCCTGAAGCAACCGTCAATGCAGAGGCCCGGATGATCGGGGCACGTGTCACACTGCGACACACTCTGCACTTTTTTTTGGGTCCGTCCCTTCTTTCCAGTATGGTACTCTGGCCTGCTCTTTCCCGGTCAGAAAAGAGCAGGTCCTTGAGGACTGCCTCATAGAACTGAAGGAATTTCCCTGTGTTGCCAGCGCTCCGGGACAGCACAAAAGAGTTGTACAAGGCAACCTGCAAGTAGACCGCAACTTTTTTGTACCATGCCCGAGTTTTGCGCATGGCGTTATATGGCTTGAGGACTTGATCAGAGAGATCAACTACTCCCATATACCGATTGTAGTCGACAATACAATTGGGCTTGTGGACCCTTGCCGCGGTACCTTGCACAGAGACAGGGGTGATGCCATTACCATGAATTGTGGACAGTACAAGGACATCCCTCTTGTCCTTATATCTGACCAGAAACAGGTTTTCACTGGTAAGGGCACAGGTCTCACCCCTGGGGATAGGTACCTGGAGGGGGTGGGCAGGGAGGCCGCGTTGATTTTTCCGCACGGTCCCACAAGCGGACGTGGATCTGGCGGAGAGGGACTGGAACAAGGGGATACTAATATAAAAGTTATCCACGTACAGGTGATAACCTTTATCTAGCAGTGGGTGCATAAGGTCCCACACAAGTTTCCCGCTAACACCCAGAGTGGGGGGACATTCTGGGGGTTGAATACGGGAATCTCACCCCTCGTACACACGAAACTTGTAAGTGTACCCTGAGGTACTCTCAAAAATTTTGTACAGCTTCACGCCATACCTCGCCCGCTTTGAGGGAACATACTGACAGAAAAAGAGTCTCCCCTTCAACGCAATGAGAGACTCATCAACCGCGACCTCCCTTCCATTTACATAGGCCTGTACAAATTTGGCCCCAAAGTGATCGATGACCGGCCTGATTTTGTACAGGCGGTCATAGGCAGGATCACCTTGGGGTGGACATGCTGCATTATCTGAATAATGCAGGCATTTCCGGATAGCCTCAAACCAGGTATGTGTCATGGCCGTACTGTAAAGTGGGGTCTGGTAGAGGACGTCCCCACTCCAGTAATGCCTGACACTAGGTTTCTTGACTAGGCCCATGTGCAGCACGAGGCCCCAAAACGTCCTCATCTTAGCTGCACTGACCGGGGTCCAGCCACCGAGCCTAGCAAAAAAGGAGCCCGGGTGTTGAGCAACAAACTGTTGGGCGTACAGGTTTGTTTGCTCCACCATTAGATTTACAAAGTGGTCACTGAAAAAAAGACTAAAATAGTCGTATTCAGTGAAGCCCACTGTGGAAATCTGGATTCCTGGTTGGCCTACAAAATCAGGAATCACGGGCTCAAATCGCTCTGGGGTACACCAGACAAGTTCACCGGCAGGGGGCTCCGGTGGATTTAACTTGTGAGCCCGTAAAACTAGTACAAGCCCCAGAGCTGCTCGTACTAGGATGGGCCACAGGGTTCCTACTAGCATGGCGGTCCCCTTGCTCCGCCACCTTGGGGGCTCATCATCATCGCTAGATGATGATGAGGACGCAGATGACAACAGGAAAGTGGGGTCATCCTCGTCCTCACTAGGACTCTCGGACTCAGAGGCAAGCTGGGCGTATGCCTCCTCGGCCCAGAACATCCGGCGGGCCATAGGGGAGTGTGTGTCTGCGCGTGTGTGTGCGTGTAAATCTTTATTTGGTGTGCGTGTGTGTGGGGGCCCGGGTGTTCGCGAACTCACCCTAAACCTAACAGACAAAAAAAAAAGACTAACTAAAAAAAGGGCAAAAAATTTTAAAAAAATAAAAATAAAAAATTCTAAATCGCTGATCAACCGTCCGAAATTGATCAGCGGTGGAGTGTGCGATGCGCTAACAGTGGCCTGACACTAAGAGTGCTGGCCACAGTCAGATTACGCGCAAAAAAAACTACCTGTGCCCCAAAAAAGTTGTGGGGAGAGGGGGGGCAAGCTATAGCACCCCTGGGGGGGGGGGGGGTCTAGAATCACACAGCTGTGCTGTGGACCCCAGACACCCGATTTAAGGTTACTTCCACTAACTTTCCCTTTATATCCCTGCCTAACCAAACCTTTCCCTAGCCTTTCCCTAAGTACCTGATTGCACAGCTGGGGGGTGCTGGGGCACAGATGGGGTGCTGGGCACAGATGGGGTGATGCCTGGACGGATGGGGGTGCTGAAATCCGACGACGTGCAGCACTCCTCTCTCCCCGGGCTCCCGGACTGAAAAGGAGGAGAAGAGGAGCGATGCGATAATTTGAACCTCCCGCCCCTGCATCGAACCAATCGGAGGCGATCCTGAGAGGTGATGTCACCATCACCTCTCAGGATTGCAGGATTGTGATTGGTCGTGTATTATCACACCACCGATCACCATCCTGTTCCGGGTTATCGGGTCCTCAGAGACCCGAATAACCCGGAAACGCAGCAAACCGCAGGTCTGAATTGACCTGCGGTTTGCTGCGATCGCCTACACGAGGGGGTCACAGGACCCCCCGGTGCATTGGCCCCAGGTGCCTGGTAAATGATTTCAGCAGGCACCGGCGGTGATCGGAAATACACAGGGTGTACAGGTACGCCCTGTGTCCTTAAGTACCAGGACATCATGGCGTACCTGTACGCCCTGTGTCCGTAACAGGTTAAGTCACTGATATCATTTTAATGTTGGAATGGTTAAATCAGTGACCTTGTTGAGATTCTGGGATAGTCAACTACTTGACTCTACTTAGATGTTGGGCCAAGTCCTTGACCCTACTAAGATTTTAAGACGGTCAAATGCTTAACTCTGTTAAGATGCTTGGGATGGCCAAATACTATAGAGATGTTGGACTGGTCAAGTCCTTGACATTATTGAGATGGGGTGGTTAATCCTTTGGCTCTATTAAATGTTTCAGATGTTCAAGTCATTAACTCAAGTCCTGGACGGTTGTGGTCAAGATCTGGATGCTCAGATGCTACATTGTGAAGCACCACTGAAATATAATGAATGAGTAGTGGTAGACAGTCTTCCACTTTATGTCCTAGATCAGTGTTTCCTAACCAGCGTGCCTCCAGATGTTGCAAAACTACACCTCCCAGCATGCCCGCACAGCCAAAGGCTGTCCGGGCATGCTGGGAGTTGTAGTTTTGCAACAGCTGGAGGCACGCTGGTTGGGAAACACTGTCCTAGATTAATTTCAGCAAACCTATCCAAAGAACCAAAATTCATAGTGGAACATGTCTATGTTTAAAGATTATATTTAAATGTTGGATGGTTTAGTTAATGATATGGGCAAGTACTTGAACTTATGTTAAAATGTCCAAGACCTTGGCCCCATTGAGATGTTGCGATGTCAAGGCCTTGACTCTATCGTCATGTTGGAATGACTATGATGAGTTGATTAGTTTCCTAATGAGATTTATGGCCATTGGTGAAAGCAATAACATGTTGCAGTGTTGGAATTGCCAAATCCTTGACCCTATTGAGTTGATGGGTTGACCTGTATCTCTCAGAACCTGAAGACCTGCAGAGGATGAAGATGTGATTACAGGTCCTGAAATACACCACACAATGCAATAGCAATCAAATGCAGCAAACAGAAAGCTCATGTACAGTATTTCCTGCGACAAAATAAAAGGTCAGCAATAAGAAAACTAGACGTTTCGAACTTTGAAGCAACAGTCTAAAATGAAGCTACACTTCAGAACGGGAGCCCCTTTTCCATACCTTACAGTACAAAGGAATTGGTCAGGAATACTGTTGGGCGAGCATTCTTGGCCGAACACCATTTTGACTCGGCCGAACACCACGTGTGCTCAACCTCCCCGCACGTTTGTTGGCTGCTACGGAGCCAATAAATGTGCAGGGAAGTACTGGCAATCACTGTAATGCCATAGCCATGTTGGTTACTGACATTACAGTGATTGGCTGGCTGGAACCCGTCATCGGGTGCTATATAGCACCCAATGATACGAGGTTCGGCTCAGTCTTAGTCAGAGAGAGCTGCAGCAGAAGGGACAGATAGTGTAGGGAAAGGAATATTTTATTTTAAATTTTTAGGCAGGGTTTAGTCTTGAAAGGTGTTAAAGACCCAAAAGTCCTTTTAAAGAATATTGTTTTATCTGGCTGCAATATATATTATTAGGGCAACCTGCGCTAAATTGCGTGAAATTGTTTGGCCGCTGCTGACAGTGACACAACCTCTGCTACATCTGTTGTGTTACGTTTGCGCATCCTAAATATCTGTGACATTTAGTGTAATTTTTTCGCCGCTGGTGACAGCGACATTACCTGCGCTACATCTCCTGTATAACGTTTGCTCATCCTAAATATCTGTGACATTTAGTGTAATTTTTTTGCCGCTGGTGACAGCGACATTACCTGCGCTACATCTCCTGAGTAACATTTGCACATCCTAAATATCTGTGACATTCAGTTTAATTTTATCGCCGCTAGTGACAGCGACATTACCTGCGCTACATCTCCTGTGTAACGTTTGCAAATCCTAAATATCTGTGACATTCAGTTAAATTTTTTCGCTGCTGGTGACAGCGACATTACAGTACCTACGCTACATCGCTTGTATAACGTTTGCGCATCCTAAATATCTGTGACATTCAGTTTAATTTATTCACTGATGGTGACAGCGACATTACCTGCACTACATCTCCAGAGTAACGTTTGCGCATCCTAAATATCTGTAACATTCTGTTTAATTTTTTCGCTGATGGTGACAGCGACATTATCTGCGCTACATCTCCTGTGTAACGTTTGCGCATCCTAAATATCTGTGATATTCAGTGTAATTTATTTGCGCATACACTTACAAAACCTGCGCTACTGTATGTGTGACATACTTGCAAGCATATATACCATTTGTAACGGATCTCCTGGCACCCCGACCGGGTATCTCCGTCGATGGTGCCTTCCCGAGGACTCCAAGCACTCCACTTGACACCGTAAGCGCTGCAGAACCCACGAACCACCGAAGCTTGGTTGAGGTCTCACCGTCTCCTACCCACCCTGGACCTACGACAAGGGTCCAGGCTCCAGTGGGTAAACCTCTCCTAAATCCAGAGAGCAGGAACAAGTAACTGGAACAAGCTCTTACAAGAGCTAGTAGTTATAGCCAGGGGAGTATAGCAAATCTTCAGCGTATAGCAATCCCCAGTGGCGATCAGTTACCCAAACACCAGCCTCAACATGATGAAGGGTAAAACAGGAACTCTTTATTGAACACACAGCATTGACTTATATACACATGACATACTGAGGACATGACATAGCAGCCAATCCTGTACAGTTTAAACACAAAACTAACCCTATTCAACAAACACAATGGCATTATCTGTGACGCAATTAACAAACACACTGGCATTGTCTTTGATGCAATCAACAATGAACATGCAAACAGATATCTTCACCCCCTCCATAATGAATGAATAGGGGACGAGGAGACACATGTGATGGGATTATCTCCTGAGTGTATCATAGGAGTCGGCTGCTATTATAATCAACTATCTTAATCCCATCACTAACACAATCAGTGGGAGTCTCAGTGCAGAGTTAACCCTTTTTGTGTTGCTGAATTCACACCATGCCTTTTTAATGGGCCATAGGAAATATGTGGCATATAGATTACACACATAAATCAGGGTTCATAGTTCCTTGTAACCCCAAAAGGTCTGAGGGGGTCTCAATAGTTCTTGGTCCATAGTCTGTAGGAAGAAGGCTGGCCCTCAGGCTTCTCCAGCAGCCCCAGTGACGGTTCAGTCCGTCACACCATTTATTATGCTCAAGGCGAGCAGTAAGGGATGGGGAAGTGGCCATGCTGCTGATGGTGCACGCAGAGGCCGTGTCCCTGGGCGTGGTGAAAAACGGTGCCTGCTGCCAGAGCACAAGAAACACACTCATCCACGATACCTAGCTTTATGTCACAGTTTGCAGGGCAGTGCAGGACACCACTTTCGAAGTAACAAAAGTGCGACCAGGTGGTCGGTTGGATTGCAGCAGATAATGTTTCCAGTCGGTTAAGCACCTCCCTGTTTTCCACAAAGTCCAGTCTCAGTAGCCAAGAGTCTGCTCAACCCAATCCTCACCCTGATCCTCCTTCCTCCCACCATGGAGAGTCTTGGCAAACAAGTGATCCCACAATCGGATATTCCGAGGAGCTCTTTTCCTCGCCATTCCTTTATTTGGCCCTCTTGCCAAGCCCGCTTGAAAAGGGACATGAGGAGATCTTGTGCCCTGATTCCAAAACTCTTGAGCATCCACAGTCAAAAGAAGATGACGGTGGGGAAAGGCAATTAGTGTTTCACGAGGTGAATGATGATGATGAGACACATTCAGTGGCGGATTATAATTGGGGTATTTGAGTCGGTTGCCCCGGACCCGGCATCGCTGGGGGGCCCAACGCCGACCCAAAAGCCCACAAACTATGGCGGGGCACGGGAACGCATAGTGCCCTGCCCCGCCGCCGTCTGCCGATTACCGCAATAGGCTTCATGCCTAGTAGGCCTGAAGCCTATGCAGTAGTAAAATCCCGGCGCAGGCTGGCGTGATGACGTCATCGCTCCGCTCCTGTGCCCGGACGCAGCACACTGACGATGTGCACAGCGCGCCTGCACCATCGACGAGTGAGCTCCGACTGGGACACAGGTATGTAAGTATTAGCTTTTATTTATTAATTTTTTTGTGTGCCAACTGCCAACTTTGGGCGACATTACTGAAGGGACAGTGGGGGGGCAAACTACTAGTGTGGGGGAAATTAGTACTCTGGGGGCAGTGTGGGGGACATTTAATACTGTGGGGGCAAATTACTACTATAGCGGAATCAATACTGTGGGGGCAGTGTGGAGAAATGAATACTGTGGGCCGGGGCAGTGTGGAGAAATTAATACTGTGGGGGGAAAATTACTTAATGGATGGCAGCGTCGGGGCAAATTATCTAATGGGGAGCAGTGTGGGGGGTTATTATTCGATGGGGGCAGTGTGGGGGCAAATTACTTAATGAAGGACAGTGTGGGGGCAAATTACTTAATGAAGGGCAGTGTGGGGGCAAATTACTATATGGATGTCAGTGTGGGGGCAAATTACTTAATGAAGGGCAGTGTGGGGGCAAATTACTATATGAATGGCAGTGTCAGGGCAAATTATCTAATGTTGGGCAATGTATGGGGTTATTACTTGATGGGGCAGTGTGGGGGAAATTACTATGACTATGGCTCACTACTGTGAACTGCGTCTCATCTTCTCCTCCAAGTCTTTTTTTATCATAATTATATGTATTTTAAATTTGGCAACTAAAATTTGTATTTGTCACCTGCAGTCCTATGTAACAGCCCAGATAACAGTGATAACTTTCTGTGTGCAGATAATGTAGTAGATGTTCCATGCAGTCCTATGTAACACCCCACATTACACAATAATTCACTGTGTTATGTGGGGTGTTACATAGGACTGCAGGTAACAACTATGAAATCTGTACTCAGAGAGTTTTGAGATGGTGGGGGTCTGACTCCTGGCACCCCCACCAATCAGCTGTTTGAGGAGACCGCGATGTTCCAGTGAGCGCCGCAATCTCTTTACTCCTTACCAAGCACAGCGCTGTCCATTTGATAGCACTGCGCTTGGTATTACAGCTCAGCCCCAATCACTCAGATGGGACAGAGCTGCACCTAGACCATGTGAACGATGTCATATGGCCTAGGAAGAGACTTTGGCGCTTACAAAGCACCACAGCCTCTTCATACAGAAAAAAAACTAAAACTAAAATGGGGGGACCGAGTTGGGTAGACAGCCCCGGGCCTATCATGCACTTAATCCGCCCCTGGACACAGTTGCCAATAAGTCAACGGCAATTAGTGTCTCAAGAGGTTGATGATGAGGATGAGACACAGTTGTCAATAAGTGAGGTTCTTGTTAGGTCAACAAGTCGGGAGGATGACCAGAGTGAGGATGTGGAAGAGGAGGTGGTGAACGAGGAAATCACTGACCAAACCTGGGCATGTGGCAAGCCGAGCGAGGACAGCAGTACAGAGGTGGAGGGATCCGGAGCACCGCAACAGGCTGGAAGAGGCAGTGGGGTGGCAAAAGGGAGAAGGTGAGCCACACCAAACAGGCCCGCAACTGTTCCCCGGAGCACCCCCTTGCGGCAATCTCCCTTGCCAAGGGGTAGGTGTTCCGCAGTCTGGCGCTTTTTTGAGGAAAGTGCAGACGATAAAAGAATTGTAATTTGCAACCTGTGCCGTACCAAACTGAGCAGGGGCGTGAACACTAGCAAACTCACCACCACCAGCATGATCCGCCACATGGCATCAAAGCACCCTAATAGGTGAGCCGAACGCCTGGGTCCACAATCTGTGTCTGCGGGTCACACCACCGCCTTCTCTTCCCCTGTGTTACATGCTGGCCAATCCCCTGTCCAAGACGCAGGCCCGGATGCCTCCCGCCCTGCACCTGGACCTTCGCAAGCACCATCATCAAGCAACGTACAGATGTCCATACCCCATGCCTTTGAACGAAAGCGTAAATACCCAGCCACCCACCCACCCACCCACAGACCATAGCACTAAATGCGCACCTTTCCAAATTCCTAGCCCTGAAAATGTTGCCATTTAGGGTTGTGGACACTGAGCCTGATGGCGGCAGCGTCCCTCGTTACTCAGTCCCCAGCCTCCACTATTTTTCCCGGTGTGCCGTACCCGCCTAACATCACCTGTGCCCTGACCAACGCAGTTATTGGGAAGGTCCAATTAACGACTGACACATGGACAAGTGCTTTTGGCCATTTCCCTGTCCCTGACAGCACACTGGGTGAATGTTGTGGAGGCTGGGAGCGAGTCATACCCTGGGTGTCACGAGGGTATCAAGAGCCACGTCTGACTCCGTTATACCCGGGGTCAGGAAGTCGCAGCGGGTGGCTGCGCGCTCTATATCTAAAGATCATGGTGTTTCTTAGTTATTGTTTTCTGTGTTTGCCTTGCTATCCTTTTTGTCTCTCTCAGGGATCCGTAGCTTCTCCTCCTCAGCTGTTTCGTGTCTGCCACTCCCTACCTCCTTATATTCTCCCCTCACACTTCTCTAGTTGCCAGTTATAGAGCTTCCTGCCTGGACATCTATACTGACCCACTGGAGTGGTTAATCCTGGTTGTTGTTCCTGTGTGCTACCCTCCGGATCCCTGTTTGGCTTATTGTTGTCTCCTGTTGTCGCCCACCTGGGAATATATGTTGAGTCTGTGTTGTCTGTCCTCCCCTTGGTGTTTTCCCTTAGAGTTAGTGGTGCGGACTAGTGTTCCCATCGCCCTGTTCACTACCTAGGGCTCAGCTCAGGGAAAGCCAGGGCTTTAGGCACGTGATCGGCGTACAGGTGAGGAACCCGTCTAGGGACGTCAGGGCAGCCAGGTGCCAGCCGCCAGGTGAGTCAGGGGTCACCATCTTCCCTCTCACTTGGGCAGGGCCTTCCTCGTTCCCTCCCTCTGTGTCACGTATGTGATAGCCACGCCGACCGTGATATTATAACTGGCCCTTACTTTTTGAGAAAAAATAAAATAATTTAAAATTTTTTGTTGTTTTTTTTTCTCTCTCTACTTAGAATCCAATATGGATCCTATTGATGCCTTGGCAGAACAGCTTCAAAGCCTGTCTTTGGAGGTGGCAGGATTGAAGGCGTCTGTTCTCCAACAACAGCAGCAAATGCAGCAGACCGCACCCCCAGCGGTTGCTATGGGTAACCAGGTTGTCACTGAACCCAAGGTTGCTCTTCCCGACAGATTTTCTGGGGGAAGGGACAAATTTGCAACGTTCCGTGAGGCCTGCAAATTATATTTTAAGTTGCGCCCTTACTCCTCAGGTCATGAAGAACAGCGGGTTGGGATTGTCATTTCCCTGCTTCAGGGGGATCCGCAATCCTGGGCGTTCTCGTTACCCCCTGGTTCTCAGGCTCTTCGGTCAGTGGAGGGATTTTTTGGGGCTTTGGGTCTCATATATGATGACCCTGACCGAGTCGCCCTGGCTGAGTCGAAGTTACGGAGACTCCTACAGGGAGATCGGTCAGCAGAGGAATATTGCTCAGAGTTCCGTAGGTGGGCTACGGATACTCAGTGGAACGACCCGGCTCTCAGGAGTCAGTTCTGCTCTGGGTTATCTGAAAGGGTTAAGGATGCACTGGCGCTGTATGAGACCCCCCTTTCCCTTGATGCTGTTATGTCCCTCTCTATCAGAATAGATAGACGTCTTAGGGAGAGATCGAAAATTCCGGAGCAATTGGTTACCTCTCCCAAGCAACAGTCAGCCTGTACTGACTTAGATGAGCCTATGCAGCTAGGCGGAACTTCTCGTCAGGTCCGTCCTCCCGGACGGGGGGGGGGGCTTGTTTTTTCTGTGGGGGGAGGGGTCATTTCATTAATGTCTGTCCCTCCTTTCTCAAAAACAAAAGACCGTCGGAAAACTACTAACCCCGGGCTGTGCGGAGGATGTCAGCCGGGGGGTATACGTTTCCTCCATACGAACATCTCAATTTGTGTTACCAGCGGTCATTGTTTTTGGTGTTAAGACGGAGTCTATTTCTGTTTTTCTAGACAGTGGAGCAGGGGTAAACTTGATTGATGCCCATTTTGCCCGCACTATGGGCTTGTCTCTCTGTACGCTGCAGAGACCTATTCCCGTATTCGCTATAGATTCTGCTCCTCTGTCTCAGAGAAACCTCACCCACATTGTTCGTAATTTACACCTTCGGGTAGGGGACCACCATAATGAGTGTCTTTCATGTTACGTTCTGGAGGGCCTTCCCTCTCCGGTGGTATTGGGTCTTCCCTGGTTGGTAGCGCACAATCCAGTGGTGGATTGGCAGGCCAGGGAGATATTGGAGTGGAGAGAGCATTGCAGAGAGAATTGCTTAAATAACAATTGCTTAATCGCCTCCATAGCTTCCCTACCTACATTTATTTCGGACTTTGAGGACGTTTTTTCTGAAAAGGGTTGTCAGAAACTACCACCTCATCGTCCTTATGATTGCCCGGTTAACCTGATTCCCGGGGCAAAATTACCCAAGTCCAGGTTGTATAATCTTTCGGGTCCCGAGAGACAAGCCATGAAAGATTATATCTCCGAGAGTCTGGCTAAGGGACACATCAGACCCTCTTCTTCACCCGTGGCTGCAGGGTTTTTCTTTGTTAAAAAGAAAGATGGGGGCCTGCGTCCTTGCTTAGATTTCCGTGAGTTAAACCAGATAACCATCCGTGACCCATACCCTCTTCCTCTCATTCCTGACCTTTTTAATCAGATTGCGGGTGCTAAGTGGTTCTCCAAACTTGATCTTAGGGGGGCCTACAATCTGATTCGTATCAGGGAAGGGGATGAGTGGAAGACAGCTTTTAACACCCCTGAGGGGCATTATGAAAATCTTGTTATGCCTTTCGGTCTGACCAATGCCCCTGCTGTCTTCCAACATTTCGTTAATGATATTTTTAGTCATCTCATCGGCAGGTTTGTAGTCATATACCTAGATGATATCTTAATTTATTCGGCTGATCTGAAAACACATGAGGTGCATGTCAGGCAAGTACTGCAGGTCCTACGGACGAATAAATTATATGCGAAAATTGAAAAATGTGTCTTCGCTGTTCAGGAATTACAGTTCCTGGGATATCTATTATCTGCTTCAGGTTTCCGCATGGATCCTGGGAAGGTCCAGGCAATTTTAGATTGGGATCTTCCTGAGAACCTTAAAGCCCTACAACGGTTTTTGGGTTTCGCTAATTTCTATAGAAAGTTCATTAAAAATTATTCAGTGATCGTTAAACCCCTTACCGACATGACTAGGAAGGGGACGGATTTTTCCAAATGGTCTGACGCCGCTAAAGATGCATTTTCCTCTCTAAAGGAGAGGTTTACCTCGGCACCTGTTCTAATTCAACCTGATGTCTCCCAGCCTTTTATTGTCGAGGTAGATGCGTCAGAGGTGGGAGTGGGAGCTGTATTGTCTCAGGGTCCGTCTCCTGGCAAATGGCGTCCTTGCACTTTCTTTTCCAAAAAATTATCTTCTGCAGAGAAGAATTATGATATTGGAAATAGGGAACTGTTGGCGATTAAACTGGCGCTTGAAGAGTGGCGTCACTTCTTAGAGGGAGCAATCCACCCCGTCACGGTGATTACGGATCACAAGAACCTTCTGTACCTAGAATCGGCTAAACGTCTCACCCCTAGACAAGCTAGGTGGTCGCTATTCTTTACCAGATTTAACTTTGTAATCACCTATCGTCCTGGGGCAAAAAATACCAAGGCAGACGCATTATCTCGTAGTTTCCCTGGAGGGGGTAATGTTTGTGATCCGGTACCTATTTTACAAAGAGGAGTGGTTGTCTCTGCTGTACACTCTATTCTAGAGGGAAAGGTGTTAGAGGCTCAGGGGGACGCCCCGGCCTCTTGCCCCTCAGAGAAATTGTTTGTACCGTTAAACCTGCGTCTTGAATTATTAAAAGAACATTATAATTCGGCACTTGCTGGACACCCGGGTAGTAAAGCAACCTTGGAGCTTTTATCTCGTCGTTTTTTGGTGGCCAAGGTTGCGCGAAAGTCTCTCATACACGTCCAGCAGGGTCTTTATTGCCACTTTTCATTCTCAATAGGCCATGGAAACATCTGTCTATGGATTTCATCACTGACTTACAGTTGTCGGCGGGTAAAACAGTTATCTTGGTAGTAGTAGACAGGTTTAGCAAAATGGTACACTTTATTGCGCTACCCGCACTTCCTAATGCTAAAACTCTCGCTCAGGTGTTTATCAGTGAAATCGTGAAGCTTCACGGGGTCCCTTCCGATGTGGTTTCGGATCGGGGAACCCAGTTTATTTCTAAGTTTTGGAAAGCTTTTTGTTCCCGTTTGGGGGTTCACTTGTCCTTTTACTCAGCTTTCCATACTCAGTCGAATGGACAGACTGAGCGTACCAACCAAAACCTAGAAACATATTTAAGGTGTTTTGTGTCTGAAAACCAAGAGTTGTGGTCATCATACTTACCGTTAGCTGAGTTTGCCATAAATAATCATTATCAGGAGTCCACTGGCAAGTCACCATTCCTTGGTGCATACGGTTTTCATCCCCAATTTTGTACTTTCAAAGAGGGGGAGTCTTCTGGGGTTCCCGAAGAGGAAAGGTTTTCTTCATCTCTTTCATCGGTATGGCAGAAGGTGCAAGTTAACTTGAAAAAGATGAGTGGTAAATATAAATGCATGGCCGATAAGAAACGGTCGCCAGGTCCGGACCTAGGAGTGAATGACTATGTGTGGTTGTCTACTAGGAATATTAAGTTGAAGGTTCCTTCTTGGAAACTGGGTCCTAGGTTCATTGGTCCCTATAAAATAGTAGCCGTCATTAACCCTGTGGCTTTTCGCCTGGAGCTACCTCAGACTTTTAAGATCCATAACGTCTTCCATAAATCGTTACTCAAGAAGTATGTTCCACCTCTAGAACCATCGCCGCTGCCACCTCCTCCTGTTATTGTGGATGGTAATCTGGAGTTTTAAATAGCCAGAATTGTTGATTCTCGTCGGGTCCGCCGCTCTCTTCAGTATCTTGTGCATTGGAGGGGTTACGGTCCCGAGGAAAGAATGTGGGTTCCAGCGTCAGAGGTAAACGCCAACAGGTTAATTCAGACTTTCCATGCCTCTCATCCGGAGAGACCTGGTCCTGAGTGTCCGGAGGCCCCTCATGAAAGGGGGGGTACTGTCACGAGGGTATCAAGAGCCACGTCTGACTCCGTTATACCCGGGGTCAGGAAGTCGCAGCGGGTGGCTGCGCGCTCTATATCTAAAGATCATGGTGTTTCTTAGTTATTGTTTTCTGTGTTTGCCTTGCTATCCTTTTTGTCTCTCTCAGGGATCCGTAGCTTCTCCTCCTCAGCTGTTTCGTGTCTGCCACTCCCTACCTCCTTATATTCTCCCCTCACACTTCTCTAGTTGCCAGTTATAGAGCTTCCTGCCTGGACATCTATACTGACCCACTGGAGTGGTTAATCCTGGTTGTTGTTCCTGTGTGCTACCCTCCGGATCCCTGTTTGGCTTATTGTTGTCTCCTGTTGTCGCCCACCTGGGAATATATGTTGAGTCTGTGTTGTCTGTCCTCCCCTTGGTGTTTTCCCTTAGAGTTAGTGGTGCGGACTAGTGTTCCCATCGCCCTGTTCACTACCTAGGGCTCAGCTCAGGGAAAGCCAGGGCTTTAGGCACGTGATCGGCGTACGGGTGAGGAACCCGTCTAGGGACGTCAGGGCAGCCAGGTGCCAGCCGCCAGGTGAGTCAGGGGTCACCATCTTCTTTCTCACTTGGGCAGGGCCTTCCTCGTTGCCTCCCTCTGTGTCACGTATGTGATAGCCACGCCGACCGTGATACTGGGATGGCATAGGTGGCCATTTCTGAAAGTCATCTACAGCTGCCGACGGTCTGGCAATGCTGCAGCAGCGCTTGCAATTTCCAGTTCACCGACTGTTATGCGACGTGAGCTGGAACTCCACGTTCCACATGTTGGCCAGGCTTTGGCAGAAGAGGGCAGTAGTGGAATACCAGCTGCAACATGGTCGTCGCCTTTCCAGTCAGCTTCCGCTCTTCACAAGCGACGAGTGGGAATGGATGTCTGACCTCTATGAGGTTTTACGCAACTTTGAGGAATCAACACAGATCGTGAGCGGCGATGCTGCTATTATCATCCCACTTCTGTCTCTACTGAAACGCTTGCTGCTCACAATGAGGGCAAACGCTTTTCATGTGGAAGGGGTAGAAATGGGGGATGACATTACACAGGGTGATAGCCAGACCACCCTCAGTTCGTCTTCTCAGCACAAATTGGATGATGAGGAGGAGGAGCAGAAGACGGTTGCCTCCGCTACAGAGGGTAGAACCCATAGCAGGTTTATTCCATCTGGTCAGCGTGGATGGGCCGAAGAGGATGAGGACAGTAAAGTCTTGTCTGTTGGGACTCTGGCACACATGGCTGACTTTATGTTATGCTGCCTTTCCCGTGACCCTCGCGTTATACGCATTTTGGCCAATACCGATTACTGGTTGTTCACCCCTCTCGACCCCCGCTACAAAGAGAACTTCTCATCTCTGATTCCTGTGGTGGAGAGGACTAGCAAAATGGTGCAATACCAGAAGGTCCTTGTGGAAGAATTGCTCCAAAAATTTCCAACTGACAACGCTGGCAACAGAGTACGTAACTCCTTGGGCAAGGAGGGTAGATGAGAGGAACACACATCAGTTCCAACAGAGGTAGGGCAACACTCTCCAAGGCCTGGGACAGTTTCATGACACCCCGCCAGCACCCTCACCCTGATGCGTGGCCTAGTGACACAAGGATGGAAAAGTTTTGGAATATGGTGAAAGAGTACGTAGCAGACCGTGTGAGCGTCCTCAGTCATCCCTCTGTGCCTTACAACTATTGGGTGTCCAAGCTGGACACATGGCACGAACTGGCGCTCTACGCCTTTGTGAGGGTTAAGACTCTATGTTGTGTCCTCAGCCTCAATGTTTGTATTTCATACTGCCATTTTTTGTGTAATGAACTGTGAGCTTCTTGTGTAAAGTTACTATAACTTCAAGGTCACTCCTTGCCCCCACCAACGCTTGTTAGAAAGGAATCTTAACAAGCATTAGGAGTACTAGCATGTGGCTAGAACCCACACATAAGATTAAGGAGACATTCTAGGTGTATAGCCAAGAAGATGCTTATTTCAGATCATGTTTTTAATGAGTTAATGACGTAAATGTTTGACTACGTCTTCAGTTGGAAATGATCCAGAAAATCGCTTTTATCAACCTCTGCTTTCTTTAATAAAGTAGAAACTCTTGAAATACAGCTCTATGCCTGTGTTGGTTTTTCTCTATGGATATCCATAACTTCTAATTCGGAGTCCACCGCTCATCTGGCATTGGGTTTTTTGCCCTAACTGAAACTGGCACCCAACGTGGGGCACGACTAAGTCGTTCCTGCTGAGACCCCCGACATCTGGACGTGACGAAAATCAGTGCTGAGGTAAGAGCTTTTTCTTACAAGTAGTCTGTCCCTCCCTGTCTGGCATTTGTCTTGTTTGAGGGTCCGGCAGAGTATAAGGTAACTTTACAGTCATGCCTAATTTATGTTTAAGAATATGTGACCCTGATAAAGGGCTAGTAGATAACCACATGAGTGGTGGATGGATTTAAATCAGGAAACCTGCAGAGGGTGTGGTGCTTCCAGATACAGTTCTGGATTATATCCAGTGCTATTGAGAACAGGGATGATACCACAGGTGCCTCAAGCGCCTGCCGGCGCCGATGGAGCTGGTGGTGGAGATGGCCAAGACGGCCAGCAGGCAGCACTACCTCCTCAGGCTCTACATTATTTTCAACAGCACTTTATACAGTATGTTCCATGGAGTCCTAAGGACCAACTGGAACTACTGTCAAGGATACCTGACCCACTGATGGGACCCATGCCCACATCCCGAATGTTACAACAGATACAGGCCACTTACAGAGCAACATGGGCAGACTTATTAAATGACTTGGTAGCCCTGAAGTTAGGGAAGGCACAGTATAGCTTGGTTAGGAATACCCTAGAGGGTGACAGAGTGATGAATGACCCAAATGTGGCCTGGAGGGATTGGGAGAAGACAGAACAGTCAGGGACAGGGTACTGCAGGACTTTTGGTAGATGGACCAGGACAAAGGAGGATGAGAGTTCACAGAGCCTGAGGGACGTATTGCAGGAGGCAAAAGAGTATGTAGTTTCCTTTGAGTCAAGACTAAGAACTGTCTGGACTGATATGGGGTGGGATGCCGCAGGGCAAATGGGAGAAAAACTTTTCACGTCTGCCTTCATGGAAGGACTGAGACCAGCCTTGTAGGCTAAACTCAAAGCCTGTAAGCCTGAGAGGAGGAATGATGTCAAATGTTACAGCTGTGGAAAGCCAGGACACATTAGGAGAAACTGCCGTGCTCCTCCCCAGCAGCAGGAGAATCAACAGACCCAGGGAATCTCAGACGTTAACCCTGTGTCTGCTTGTTAACAATAGGAGACCGGCAACCCCGTGTCCTTATCTGCCATGAGTATAGCTAAACAAGGCTGTCAAATACCAGTACAAGTGGGGTGGACACGGGGGCAGCCAAAACAGTGATTAATCCAAAATATGTTCAATCATGGCAGATGAGTGGAGATTATGTACCTGCTGCAGGTTTCAAAGGTGAGACAATTTTTGTTCAAGAAACAGTGCCATTAAAATTGAGAATTAAAGATACACAGTTGTAACACAATTGTTAGTCAAAGAAAATATTCCCTATAATTTGTTGGGCACTGATGTGTTGCAAGCCCTAGGAGCACATATACATTTCAATGAGGACGGTACCACGCGGGTAGATATAGGAGCCTCGGATGAGGTTCTGTGTCAAGGTATGGCTTTGTACCTAGAGCCCAAGACAGGATGCCAGTTACATTACAAGGATAGTGAGGAGTTACAGGTGGTCCCAAACAAGTTGTGGGCATCCATAAAGTTGGACATTGGGAAACTTAATGGTACCCTTTTCATGGTTCATCTCAAACCAGGTTGCCAACCACCCTTTGTTAAACAGCACCCTTTGAGTCATGTCCAAGAACAAGCAGTGGCCTTACAGGTGAAGCAGTATGAGAGAATAGGGGTCTTAGTAAGGACAAGTTCACCAGCAAACACACCCCTGTTCCCAGTTAAGAAGAAGCCAGTAAACGGACAACCAGTAACATACAGGATGGTTCATGATCTTAGGGAGGTCAATAAGGTCACGATGCTGCAGACTCCCATTGTGCCAAACCGCACACTTTGTTGTCTCAGGTGCCACCATTTGCCACAAGTTTCACTGTGATAGACCTAGCAAATGCATTTTTCGGTGTTCCCCTACATTCTGATTGTTAATATCTGTTTGCGTTTACATTTAAAGGTAATCAATATGCCTGGACAGTTTTACCCCAGGGAGCACAGAATTCGCCTACTATGTATACGCAGGCCCTCCAGTCTGTTTTTATCTGCTTGGTCAATTCCTGATGATGTTGTGTTACTTCAATATGTTGATAATCTACTCCTGTGTGCATAAAACTGGATAAGCTGTAGGGAAGCCACTCGGTCCCCCATCGCCCGCAGAACTGTTGCTTAGCTTTTGGAATGAGGTTCTGTGTTTGACCTCATTCCCAGGGCGGCTTTACTAGCTGGGTGGCTCCCTGCTCCTAGTCTGCCTTGAGCGCCGAGCTGATCACTCGGTGCTCGACTGGTTGGTCTGTCGGTCATGTGACGCTGGCCACGTCACATGACCCTCACTCCCCACTATAAATACAGGCAGCCTGCTGGCTACAGGTTGCCTGTTAATTTCTAGGTTCCTGGCTATTTGTTGGACTACTGAATATTTACCTGATCCTGTTCCCTGACGATCCTCTGCCTGCTCCTCCTGTACTGCGCATACATCCTGGTTTTGTGACCTCGGCTCCCACCTGACTACTCTCTTAGGACTCCTCTTGTACTTCGCTACTCTCCTGGTATTTGACCCCGGCTTCTCCTGACCATTCTTTGCTTAATCCGTTGTACTGCGTAGCTCTCTTGGTTCTGACCCGGTCCGTTCATGTTCCGTATTTTGTCTTGTCTGTCTTCCCTGCACATATCCTAAGTTAGGGACTGCCGTCCAGTTGTCCCCTGTCATCAGGACTCGTGAGGCAAGTAGGCAGGGCCAGGGGTGAGGGTGGAGCGCAGTGGTCACTACCCTTCCCCCTGTGTGTGTGTGGACGTGACCGTTACAGATTAACAGGCCCAATAACCACTGTATCATGAATCCTCTTACTACCCTGACTGACCATGTCTCTAACTTGACACAGAGGGTGCAGGAGCTAGGAGAGAAACTCCGTTCTTGTGAGTTAGGGCAAGGTTCTTCCACTCCTCTGTGCTCCAGTCCATATTTTGAACCCCAGATCAAGCTCCCAGAACCCTTTTTTGGAGACCGGAGGAGGTTTCTCTCCTTTAAGGAGAATTGCAAACTCTACTTCCGTTTGCGCCCCGTGTCCTCCGGTCCCGAGAGCCAACGCGTGGAGATTATCATTTCTCTACTACAGGGTGATCCCCAGGACTGGGCATTTTCGTTACCTCCTGGGGCCAGTTGTCTAACTTCTGTGGAGGGGTTTTTTCAGGACCTGGGTACCCTCTATGACGAACCAGACAGGGCCCTGGTAGCCGAGACAGCTCTTAGGGCACTGGTTCAGGGCCATCTCCCTGCGGAGGAGTATTGCACCCAATTCAGATTGTGGTGTGTCCCCTCAGGATGGAATGAACCAGCCCTGAAGAGTCAGTTTAGGTCTGGTCTATCTGATAATTTAAAAGATCTATTGGTCAATTACCAAATTCCTGAGACCTTAGAGGAGATGATGACCCTAGTTGTCCGACTTGACAGACCAGTTAGAGAGAGACGACAAGAATGACAGTTCTGTTCTCAGATGGTGGTCCAGCCAGAGGCCTTTTCCAGGGACAACACTGAGGTCTCCACCGAGGAACCCATGCAGGTTGGCATGACCCGGGGTAATCTTCGTCGCAGACGCGGAGAGTGCTTCTACTGTGGAGATCCTGGCCATTGGATCAACAAGTGTCCTAAGAGGGACCTCTCTGACAAGTCTTCTAAGGCAAGACAACCTAAAGACCAGGTACACCCTGATTTTTCTAAAGGTAAACTTTTGGTACCCATAACAATTTCTCTGGGGGTTAATAAGTGGCCGGGTAAAGCCTTTATTGACTCCTGTTCAGCGGCCAGCTTTATTGACTTTGAGTTTGCTTGTAAATTGGGTATTCCAATGTTTTCTTTACCTACACCTATCCATGTCATGGCTATTGATGCTACTCCCCTGATTGGTGGTACGGTGAGGTCATGTACCTCTGAAATTTCTCTGTCTGTGGGTGTGTGCCACTCTGAGAGATGTTCTCTTCTAGTCCTGGAGAACCTACCGGTTGAGGTGGTACTAGGGTTGCCTTGGCTCCGTTTACATAACCCCACAATTGATTGGTCCAAAGGAGAGTTGGTGAAATGGGGACCTAAGTGTGACTCATGCTTGTCCGTGGTCCAGGCTGGGGTTTCAGTAAGGTCTAATACATTACCCTCTGTTATTAAGGAATATTCTGATGTGTTCTCGTCCCTTACTCCAGAGGTTCTACCCCCCCATAGACCTTATGATTGCGCCATAGAGCTAATTGAGGGTGCCGAATTTCCTAAAGGTCGAATTTATAATCTTTCAGGGCCCGAACGCAAGGCTATGGAAGATTATATTAAGGAGAGCCTTGCTAAAGGGCATATTAGACCTTCAGTCTCTCCTATGGGAGCAGGATTTTTCTTTGTTAAAAAGAAGGATGGTGGTCTTAGGCCTTGTATTGATTACCGGAGATTAAATAAAATCACTGTCCAAAATAGATACTCTCTCCCATTGATTCCGGATTTATTTAATCAGGTTTTGGGTGCAACCTGGTTTTCCAAGATTGACCTGAAAGGGGCATACAATCTAATCCGAATCAAGGAGGGAGACGAATGGAAGACAGCGTTCAATACTCCGATAGGACACTTTGAATATCAGGTGATGCCTTTTGGACTCAGCAATGCCCCAGCTGTGTTCCAAAACTTAATGAACGATATTCTTAGGGAGTTCTTAGGTAAATTTATTATTGTCTATCTTGACGACATTTTTATATTCTCTCCTGATTTCGAATCTCATGTGTCCCATGTCAAACAAGTATTAGAGGTGTTGAGGGAGAACCAGCTATCCGCTAAGCAAGAGAAATGTGTCTTTGGTGTACAGGAGATACTGTTTCTAGGGCATGTTTTGACTCCTCACGCCTTTAAGATGGATCCTGGTAAGGTTTTAGCAATTAAGGAATGGGTAAGGCCTTCATCCTTAAAGGATTTACAACGGTTTTTGGGTTTCGCTAATTACTACCGTAAATTTATCATGATTTTTTCTGTAATTGCTAAGCCATTGACCGACCTTACTAAGAAAGGGGCGGATTTGGAGAATTGGTCTACCAAGGCCATTTCTTCATTTGAAACATTAAAAAAGGCATTTAGTAGCGCTCCCATTCTGATCCAGCCTAATCAGGAGAGACCCTTTATTGTGGAGGTGGATGCGTCCGAGGACGGCGCAGGAGCAGTCCTTTCACAAGGTCCTGCTAGCCTCACTGACCTGAGACCGTGTGCCTTCTTCTCTAGGAAATTCTCTCCCACGGAGAGAAACTACGACATAGGGAATAGGGAGCTGTTGGCCATTAAATGGGCATTTGAGGAGTGGAGACATTTTTTGGAGGGGGCAAGGCATCGAGTAACTGTTGTCACTGACCATAAAAACCTAATGTTTCTCGAGTCCGCTAAGAGGTTGAATCCCCGACAAGCCCGATGGGCTCTGTTTTTTACCCATTTTGATTTCTCCATTACGTTCAGGCCGGGAAGTAAAAATGTGAAGGCAGACGCATTATCTCGGAGCTTCCATGCTTTTCAACCCACTGAGACGCCGCCTGAATCCATCCTACCAGCAAACATCTTCTTAGCGGCTCTAACCCAGGATATCTCGGCTCGCATTAAGGCTGAACAACATCTGGCACCGGTATCCACCCCAACAAATAAGTTGTTTGTTCCCGTACAATTTCGTCTCCAGCTGTTGGGTGAGTGTCACGATTCTGCCTTTTGTGGACATCCGGGTATTGAGGGCACTAAGGATCTGGTTTCTAGATCTTATTGGTGGCCCACTCTGACCAGGGATGTCAAGTCCTACGTGTCAGCCTGTGAGGTTTGTGCCAGGTCTAAGACACCTAGGACTCGCCCTGCTGGTAACCTACGACCCCTACCCATTCCCAGTAGACCCTGGTCCCATATCTCGATGGACTTTATAACTGACCTACCGCTGGCGGAGGGTAAGACTGTGGTTTGGGTAGTGGTCGATAGGTTTAGCAAGATGGTTCATTTCATTCCCCTGTCTAAACTTCCGAATGCTAAAACCCTGGCATCTATTTTTGTGAGAGAGATTGTTCGTTTACATGGCATCCCGGAAAATATTGTTTCGGACAGGGGTGTGCAGTTTGTGTCCAAATTCTGGAGGGCCTTCTGTCAAAGATGTAAAATTTCGTTGTCTTTTTCTTCCGCCTACCATCCTGAGAGTAATGGGCAGACTGAACGCCTTAATCAGTCTGTGGAACAATTCCTGAGGTTGTATGTTGCTGATGACCAGCAATTATGGGTCAAATTCCTTCCGTTGGCTGAATTTGCTCTGAATAACCGTGTCAATTCTTCTGCTGGGGTCTCCCCTTTCTTTTGTAACCATGGTTTTCATCCCCGTTTTCATTCTGTGTCGTCCGTCTCCTCCTCTAACCCTGAAGCTGATAAACTCTCCTCCGAACTGTGCACTGTTTGGGCACGGGTTCAATCGAACCTAGAAAAGGCTCAAAGTTCTCAAAAACTCAAGGCCGATAGGAGACGTTCAAGGGGGGTGAACTTTCAGGTTGGGGATAAAGTATGGTTGTCCTCCAAGAATCTATCTCTCAAGGTAGCTTCTAGAAAATTTGCTCCTCGTTTTATTGGTCCATATAAGATCACGGAGGTGATTAACCCGGTATCATTTAGGTTGGAGCTGCCCGAGTCATTCCACATTCATAATGTGTTCCATAAATCTCTACTTAAAAAATATTTTGAACCGGTAGTACGATCGAAAGCCTCGCCTCCGCCGGTTCTTGTTAATGATGCTGTCGAGTATGTGGTGTCTAAAATAGTGGATGTCAGTAAGGTGCGTAATTCCTTGCAGTACCTGATTCACTGGAAGGGGTATGGACCTGAAGAGAGATCTTGGGTACCTGCCAGGGAGGTTCATGCTCCTAGACTTGTTCGTAAATTTAATTTAGAACACCCTGAAAAGCCATCGCCTGAAGTCTTGGTTCCGGTGGCCCCTCGTAAAAGGGGGGGTACTGTCACGGGGTTCCGAAGGTGCACTCGGTCCCCCATTGCCCGCAGAACTGTTGCTTAGCTTTTGGAATGAGGTTCTGTGTTTGACCTCATTCCTAGGGCGGCTTTACTAGCTGGGTGGCTCCCTGCTCCTAGTCTGCCTTGAGCGCCGAGCTGATCACTCGGTGCTCGACTGGTTGGTCTGTCGGTCATGTGACGCTGGCCACGTCACATGACCCTCACTCCCCACTATAAATACAGGCAGCCTGCTGGCTACAGGTTGCCTGTTAATTTCTAGGTTCCTGGCTATTTGTTGGACTACTGAATATTTACCTGATCCTGTTCCCTGACGATCCTCTGCCTGCTCCTCCTGTACTGCGCATACATCCTGGTTTTGTGACCTCGGCTCCCACCTGACTACTCTATTAGGACTCCTCTTGTACTTCGCTACTCTCCTGGTATTTGACCCCGGCTTCTCCTGACCATTCTTTGCTTAATCCGTTGTACTGCGTAGCTCTCTTGGTTCTGACCCGGTCCGTTCATGTTCCGTATTTTGTCTTGTCTGTCTTCCCTGCACATATCCTAAGTTAGGGACTGCCGTCCAGTTGTCCCCTGTCATCAGGACTCGTGAGGCAAGTAGGCAGGGCCAGGGGTGAGGGTGGAGCGCAGTGGTCACTACCCTTCCCCCTGTGTGTGTGTGGACGTGACCGTTACACATTGTTGATATTTCTTGCAGAAAATGGTTGCAAATTTTCCCGAGACAAGCTGCAATATTGCCAATCAAACGTCACATTTCTGGAACATTGTCTCTCAGAGGGTGTAAGGCACCTTACTGATGAGAGAAAACAAGCAGTGAAGGACATAAAATTCCCTCAGGGGCCAAAACCCCTCAGGATGTTTTCGGGTCTAGTCTTGTACTGCAGACCCTGGATAAGGCATGCATCCATGCTTATGCAGCCTTTGTATGATTGCCTGTCATCAGAACCTTTTTGTCTGACGGAACATGCAATCGAGTCCTTTTTCACTCTGAAATTGGCAATATTGTCTGCACCGGCATTAGGAATTCCAAACTATGATCAACCGTTTAGTCTTTTTTGTTCGGAACTCCAGGGACACAGCATAGCAGTGTTAACCCAGAAACATGGAGATAGGCAGAGACCAGTAGCATACTTCTCTGCCAGACTAGATCCTGTATCTCGAGGAGCTCCTTCATGTGTCAAGGCTGTGGCAGCTGTCCAGCTCATGGTGGAAAAAGCATCTGAGATAGTCCTCAACTACCACCTAGTGGTACAAACCCCACATGACATCCAGGGAATTCTTTGTCAAGTTCAGCCAAAACACATTTCCATGGCTAGACAACTCAGACTCCAATGTGCCCTCCTCATGCCAGACAATATTTATTTTAAAAGACGTACTACTCTGAATCCTGCTACTTTGTTAGGATACTTTCACACTAGCGGCAGGGGACTCCGGCAGGCTGTCCGGCTGGTAAACAGACTGTTGGATCCGTTCTGCTGCTAGTTCATATGTTCCCCCGGACGGCCGCTCCGTCCCTATTGACTATAATGGGGGCAGGGCACACGTGAACTAGCAGCAGAACGGATCCAACAGTCTGCTCACCCGCCGGAACAGCCTGCCGGAGTCCCCTGCCGCTAGTGTGAAACTAGCCTTACCAATTACAGATTCAAAAATGGGGGAGGGATTTAGCTGAAAATGATCCTCATGATTGTATACAGTTGAAACGTCTGGATTTTCTTATGTGCATGAAAAACCTCTTGATAACCCTGATGTTGAGTATTTTGTAGATGGAAGCAGGTTTATGGGAGAAGATGGCCGATTCCACACTAGATATGCAGTGGTCACGTAGCATGAGGTAGCCATTGCTGAACCACTCCCTCCGCACATGTCTGAGCAAGAGTTGAAGGCACTCACTGAGGCGTGTAAAATGGCCGAAGGGAAGAAGGTGAACATCTACACGTACTCCAGGTATGCTTTTGGTATTGCACATGACTATGGACCCATATGGCGGGCTAGAGACTTTTTCACTTCTGCAGGTCAGCCCATTAAAAACAAAGACTCTGTGCTTGAACTAATGAACTCTTTACTGTTGCCAGAAGAAGTTGCTATTGTGAAAGTAAAGGCTCACACAAGGTGTACCACGGCAGAGGTAAAAGGCAATGACAGAGCTGATAAGGCAGCCAAGCTAGCTGTGCTCTGGCTACTGAATGCTGATGCCACCCCGGTAGGAGCCTTAAAACCTGTGAATATATCCAAAGACACTCTGATCAAATTGTCTGAGCAGGCCCCACCTGAAGAAAAAGAACTATGGACTAAAAAAGTGGCTGGGCCAGATGACCAAGGACTATGGGGAAACAAAGACAGAATTTTTCACCCACTTCCTCTGTACCCAGCTATGGCTCAGTATGCCCATGGGCCTACACATCTGTCAAAAGGTGCCATGGTAAGTGTGGTAAATGAAGGGTGGATTGCTCCAGGGTTTTCTGCAGTAGCCGCTCGATTTGTACAAGGATGTATGGTCTGTGCATTGAACAACCCCGGCCAAGTGGTGAAGACTCCAAGCAAGCACACTCCTAGGCCATTTTACCCATCCCAGAGACTGCAGATAGACTATATACAACTGCCTAAGGTAGGAGTATATGAGTTTGTTCTTGTGTGTGTTGATCTCTTTTCAGGGTGGCCGGAAGCTTATCCCGTGTCTAAGGCAAATGCAAAGAACACTGCAAAGAAACTGGTCAGTGAACTGATATGCAGGTATGGTGTTCCTGAAGTTATTAAGTCAGATAGAAGTTCCCACTTTACAGGTGAAGTGATGAGAGAGGTTATGCAAGCCTACCATACAGCGAACTACCCACAAAAGAGCGGCTGTGTCGAAAGCTTCAACGGGACAATAAAACTGAAAATTCAGAAAGCCATGCAGGAAACAAGTAGACCATGGACAGAGTGTTTGCCTCTAGCCTTATATTCCATAAGAACCACCCCGAACAAGAAGACAGGGTTGTCCCCTTTTGAGATATTGTTTGGCAGTAGTGTTGATCACGAATATTCGGATTGATAATTTTTATTGCAAATATCGGCACTTCGAGAATTCGCGAATATTTAGAATATAGTGATATACACTGCCTGTCCAAAAAAAAGTCGCCACCTAGATTTAACTAAGCAAATAGTTATGAGCCTCCTATTGGATAATTACTGCATGGGCGATTATCTTTCAGCTGGCAACAAGTTATTTAACCCCAACTGGTGCAATGAGTTGCTTATTATTTCTTAAACAACCATGTCGAAAGACACATCTCATGGTCGTGGAAAAGATGTTAGTCTGTTTGAGAAGGGTCAAATCATTGGCATGCATCAAGCAGAGAAAACATCTAAGGAGATTGTAGAAACGACAAAAATTGGGTTAAGAACTGTCCAACGCATTATTAAAAACTGGAAGGATAGTGGGGACCCATTGTATTCGAGGAAGAAATGTGGCGGGAAAAGAATCCTGAATGATCGTGATTGGCGATCACTTAAACGTTTGGTGAAATCAAATCGAAGAAAAACAACAGTAGAATTTAGGGCTATGTTTAATAGTGAAAGTAAGAGCATTTCCACACGCACAATGCGAAGGGAACTCAAGGGATTGGGACTGAACAGCTGTGCAGCCGTAAGAAAACCACTAATCAGTGAGGCAAACCAGAAAAAAAGGCTTCAATTTGTTGGGGAGCATAAAGATTGGAGTCTGGAGCAATGGAAAAAGGTCATGTGGTCTGATGAGTCCAGATTTACCCTGTTCCAGAGTGATGGGCGCATCAGAGTAAGAAGAGAGGCAGATGAAGTGATGCACCCATCATGCCTACTGCCTACTGTACAAGCCTGTGGGGGCAGTGCTATGAACTGGGGTTGCTGCAGTTGGTCAGGTCTAGGTTCAGCAACAGTATGTGCTCCAAGAATGAGGTCAGCGACTACCTGAACATACTGAATGACCATGGTGTTCCATCAACGGATTTTTTCTTCCCTGATGGCACGGGCATATTCCAAGATGACAATGCCAGGATTCATCGGGCTCAAATTGTGAAAGAGTGGTTCAGGGAGCATGTGACATCATTTTCACACATGGATTGGCCACCATAGAGTCCAGACATTAACCCCATTAGGAATCTTTGGGATGTGCTGGAGAAGGCTTTGTGCAGCAGTCAGACACTACCATCATCAATGCAAGGTCTTGGTGAACAATTAATGCAACACTGGATGGAAATAAATCTTGTGACATTGCAGAAGCTTATCGAAACAATGCCACAGCGAATGCGTGCCGTAATCAAAGCTAAAGGCAGTCCAACGAAATTTTTATGGTGGCGACTTTTTTTTGGGACGGGCAGTGTATATTCGATTTTTTTTTAATCAGTGCACATGATCCCTCCCTGCTTCTAGCTTGTGGGCCAATGAGAAGGCTGCAATATCTTTGACTTTAGGAGTAGTGTTGATTTTGAATTTTCGTAATGCAAATTTTTATCGCATATTTTTAAATTGCCGAATTCCGCAATCAAGAAAATAATGACTGGAGATCTTGAATTTGTGAATATATGGCGAATATTCACCCAAATATTTGCAAAATATCACAAATTTGAATATTGCCCCTGCCGCTCATCACAATTTGTTTGGCAGTGCTCCAAGGCTAGGATTGTATTTTAATTCAACACTTGCAGTTGCAGACTGATAGTATGGTCAGTTACATGAAGGCCCTTACTGAAAGGTTAGATCACACATAAACAAGTGTTTGCTTACATTCCAGACCCTGATTCAGTAGAAGGTGAACTACTGAGCCTGGAGATTGGGTGGTGATAAAGAGACACGTGAGGAAAACCTTTGAGCCCAGATTTGATGGTCCCTTCGAAGTCCTGTTGAAAACTACAACCTCTGTAAAGGTGGAAGGAAAGGCTAACTGGATTCACGCCTCACATTGTAAGAAAGGTGCCCAACCCTGAGGATGGAGATCCTTGCACTGCTACTCCTGGGTCTGAGCATTCAAGCGCTACATGTGAACCTAAAAAGTGACTGGGACAATGCTCTTATTAGGCATCATCAGGTCATGTTATAGAATATGACAGATGCGGACAATTATAAAAACTGCTGGATCTGTACTCACAGTCCTGTGAGTTCAAAGACTATGCCTTATTTAGCAATTCCGGTACCATGACATAAATTGAAGAGACTTCTTATCTATCTTAAGACCAGAAAATGAAAGTTTTTTTTTTTCCCCAAAAGAGGAAAAGATCCGCTGTTAGTTGCTTCTTATCGCCCCATCTCTCTGTTGAATACAGACTATAAAATTCTTGCCAAATTGTTAGCCAATAGATTAAAAACTGTCATCCACAAAGTCGTCCATGTAGACCAAACCGGGTTCATTCCCAAAAGGAACATACAGGATAACATAAGGCGGGCTTTCTTGAACGTCCAGATGGGGGATGGGGAGGACTGCTCCATCCTGTCCTTGGATGCCGCTAAGGCCTTTGACAGGGTGGAGTGGTCCTTCCTTTGGAGAGTATTGTCTCGGGTGAAGATAGGCGAATATTTCTCCAGATGGGTTCGCATTCTGTACCAAAACCCGGTATCTAGGGTCCGAATCAATGGTGAATACTCTGCCCCTTTTCCCCTGACCCGAGGAACACGCCAGGGCTGTCCCCTCTCCCCCTTGCTCTTCTCGCTGTTCCTGGAGCCAATTGCATGTAAAATTAGAACAGATGTGGAAATATCTGGCTTCGGGTGCGAGGGAGAAGCTGACAAAATTAGTTTATATACGGACGATATGCTGCTCTTCTTGGGGAAGGGGTATATAAACTTGCCCAGGGTTATGGAAAGTCTGGATGAGTTTGGATGCCTATCTGGATACGATATAAACTGGGAAAAATGAAAATTTCTTCCATTAAGACGCCCGGTTCCACTGGGCCATAATTTTCGGGTCAGTATACTGACCCCAGCAGATTCCTTATTGTATCAGGGTATCCAGATAGGGTCCAAACTGGAACATTATATGAAACTGAATATACTCCCAAAAATAGATAAAGTTAAAGAAAAAATTAGAACATGGTTAAAACTCCCCCTGTCACAAATCAACCGAATAGCGCTTATTAAAATTACATTACTACCAATGTTACTATATGTTTTCAACGCTAGTCCAATTACGATAGAAGACAAGTTTTTTAATAAGTTAGAGACCCTCTTTAACCACCCCAGGACCGCCGTACGCAGGATTGCGTCTTTGCGGCGGTCCTGTTGTTCTGGGTGGACGCGCCGGTGCGTCCTCTCGCGAGACGCGAGATTTCCTGTGAACGCGCGCACGTTCACAGGATCGGAAGGTAAGGGAGTGGATCTCCAGCCTGCCAGCGGCGATCGTTCGCTGGCAGGTTGGAGATGTGATTTTTTTAACCCCTAACAGGTATATTAGACGCTGTTTTGATAACAGCGTCTAATATACCTGCTACCTGGTCCTCTGGTGGTCCCCTTTGTTTGGATCGACCACCAGAGGACACAGGTAGCTCAGTAATATGTTGCACCAAGCACCACTACACTACACCCCCCCCCCCCTGTCACTTATTAACCCCTTATTCACCCTTGATCACCCCTGATCACCCCATATAGACTCCCTGATCACACCCCTGTCATTGATTACCCCCCTGTCATTGATCACCCCCCTGTAAAGCTCCATTCAGATGTCCGCATGATTTTTACGGATCCACTGATAGACTGATCGGATCCGTAAAAATCATACGGACGTCTGAATGCAGCCTTACAGGGGAGTGATCAATGACTGTGGTGATCACCCCATATAGACTCCCTGATCACCCCCCTGTCATTGATTACCCCCCTGTAAAGCTCCATTCAGATGTCCGCATGATTTTTACGGATGCACTGATAGACGGATCCGATCCGCAAAACGCATACGGACGTCTGAATGAAGCCTTACAGGGGCATGATCAATGACTGTGGTGATCACCCCCCTGTCATTGATTACCCCCCTGTAAAGCTCCATTCAGATGTCCGCATGATTTTTACGGATGCACTGATAGATGGATCGGATCCGCAAAACGCATCCGGACGTCTGAATGAAGCCTTACAGGGGCGTGATCAATGACTGTGGTTATCACCCCATATAGACTTCCTGATCACCCCCCTGTCATTGATTACACCCCTGTCATTGATCAACCCCCTGTAAAGCTCCATTCAGATGTCCGCATGATTTTTACGGATGCACTGATAGATGGATCCGATCCGCAAAACGCATCCGGACGTCTGAATGAAGCCTTACAGGGGCATGATCAATGACTGTGGTTATCACCCCATATAGACTCCCTGATCACCCCCCTGTCATTGATTACCCCCCTGTAAAGCTCCATTCAGATGTCCGCATGATTTTTACGGATGCACTGATAGATGGATCAGATCCGCAAAACGCATCCAGACGTCTGAATGAAGCCTTACAGGGGCGTGATCAATGACTGTGGTTATCACCCCATATAGACTCCCTGATCACCCCCCTGTCATTGATTACACCCCTGTCATTGATCAACCCCCTGTAAAGCTCCATTCAGATGTCCGCATGATTTTTACGGATGCACTGATAGATGGATCCGATCCGCAAAACGCATCCGGACGTCTGAATGAAGCCTTACAGGGGCATGATCAATGACTGTGGTGATCACCCCATATAGACTCCCTGATCACCCCCCTGTCATTGATCACACCCCTGTCATTGATCACCCCCCTGTCATTGATCACCCCTCTGTAAGGCTCCATTCAGACATTTTTTTGGCCCAAGTTAGCGAAAAAAAAAAAATTTTTCTTACAAACTCTCATATTCCACTAACTTGTGTCAAAAAATAAAATCTCACATGAACTCGCCATACCCCTCACGGAAACCAAATGCGTAAAATTTTTTAGACATTTATATTCCAGACTTCTTCTCACGCTTTAGGGCCCCTAGAATGCCAGGGCAGTATAAATACCCCACATGTGACCCCATTTCGGAAAGAAGACACCCCCAGGTATTCCGTGAGGGGCATATTGAGTCCATGAAAGATTGAAATTTTTGTCCTAAGTTAGCGGAACGGGAGACTTTGTGAGAAAAAAATTAAAAATATCAATTTCCGCTAACTTGTGCCAAAAAAAAAAAAATTCTATGAACTCGCCATGCCTCTCATTGAATACCTTGGGGTGTCTTCTTTCCAAAATGGGGTCACATGTGGGGTATTTATACTGCCCTCGCATTCTAGGGGCCCCAAAGCGTGAGAAGAAGTCTGGTATCCAAATGTCTAAAAATGCCCTCCTAAAAGGAATTTGGGCACCTTTGCGCATCTAGGCTGCAAAAAAGTGTCACACATCTGGTATCTCCGTATTCAGGAGAAGTTGGGGAATGTGTTTTGGGGTGTCATTTTACATATACCCATGCTGGGTGAGAGAAATATCTTGGTCAAATGCCAACTTTGTATAAAAAAATGGGAAAAGTTGTCTTTTGCCAAGATATTTCTCTCACCCAGCATGGGTATATGTAAAATGACACCCCAAAACACATTCCCCAACTTCTCCTGAATACGGCGATACCACATGTGTGACACTTTTTTGCAGCCTAGGTGGGCAAAGGGGCCCATATTCCAAAGAGCACCTTTAGGATTTCACAGGTCATTTACCTACTTACCACACATTAGGGCCCCTGGAAAATGCCAGGGCAGTATAACTACCCCACAAGTGACCCCATTTTGGAAAGAAGACACCCCAAGGTATTCCGTGAGGGGCATGGCGAGTTCCTAGAATTTTTTATTTTTTGTCACAAGTTAGTGGAAAATGATTTTTTATTTTTTATTTTTTTTTCATACAAAGTCTCATATTCCACTAACTTGTGACAAAAAATAAAAACTTCCATGAACTCACTATGCCCATCAGCGAATACCTTGGGGTCTCTTCTTTCCAAAATGGGGTCACTTGTGGGGTAGTTATACTGCCCTGGCATTCTAGGGGCCCAAATGTGTGGTAAGGAGTTTGAAATCAAATTCTGTAAAAAATGACCTGTGAAATCCGAAAGGTGCTCTTTTGAATATGGGCCCCTTTGCCCACCTAGGCTGCAAAAAAGTGTCACACATCTGGTATTGCCGTACTCAGGAGAAGGTGGGGAATGTGTTTTGGGGTGTCATTTTACATATACCCATGCTGGGTGAGAGAAATATCTTGGCAAAAGACAACTTTTCCCATTTTTTTATACAAAGTTGGCATTTGACCAAGATATTTATCTCACCCAGCATGGGTATATGTAAAAAGACACCCCAAAACACATTCCCCACCTTCTCCTGAGTACGGAGATACCAGATGTGTGACACTTTTTTGCAGCCAAGGTGGTCAAAGGGGCCCATATTCCAAAGAGCACCTTTCGGATTTCACAGGTCATTTTTTACAGAATTTGATTTCAAACTCCTTACCACACATTTGGGCCCCTAGAATGCCAGGGCAGTATAACTACCCCACAAGTGACCCCATTTTGGAAAGAAGAGACCCCAAGGTATTTCGTGATGGGCATAGTGAGTTCATAGAAGTTTTTATTTTTTGTCACAAGTTAGTGGAATATGAGACTTTGTAAGAAAAAAAAAAAAAATCATCATTTTCCACTAACTTGTGACAAAAAATAAAAACTTCTATGAACTCACTATGCCCATCAGCGAATACCTTAGGGTGTGTACTTTCCGAAATGGGGTCATTTGTGGGGTGTTTGTACTGTCTGGGCATTGTAGAACCTCAGGAAACATGACAGGTGCTCAGAAAGTCAGAGCTGCTTCAAAAAGCGGAAATTCACATTTTTGTACCATAGTTTGTAAACGCTATAACTTTTACCCAAACCATTTTTTTTTTATCAAAGACATGTAGAACAATAAATTTAGAGCAAAATTTATATATGGATGTCGTTTTTTTTGCAAAATTTTACAACTGAAAGTAAAAAATTTCATTTTTTTGCAAAAAAATCGTTAAATTTCGATTAATAACAAAAAAAGTAAAAATGTCAGCAGCAATGAAATACCACCAAATGAAAGCTCTATTAGTGAGAAGAAAAGGAGGTAAAATTCATTTGGGTGGTAAGTTGCATGACCGAGCAATAAACGGTGAAAGTAGTGTAGGTCAGAAGTGTAAAAAGTGGCCTGGTCTTTCAGGGTGTTTAAGCACTGGGGGCTGAGGTGGTTAATGAACTGATATGGGGCCGCAAACGAGTCAGAATTAAGATTCGGTATCTGTATAAAGAAGAGGGTGGAATGTCCATCCCTTTTTTAAAAGGATATTATCTAGCTGCCCAATTGAGATGGTGTGTGAGGAATCGAAAGAATAAATGCATCTGGCTTCTTTTTGGGGAGCATTGTAGACCATGGTCGGATCTTTTCCACATTCTCGAAACCGGTATTTTTAAGAAGAAAACAATAATAAACCCGTTCAGTAGAATGCTTGGGTACATCTGGCAACAAATTAGAGATATGGTGGGCGCATCTGAAGCAGTTCAGTACACCCCATTGTGGGGGAATGCACACTTACCACAAGTTATGCAACTGGGTCACGCTGAATATTGGGAAAAATATGGGATATATTTAATTGCACAAGTTTTTCATAAAGGACAGATTAAGCCCTTAAATGAGATATTACCAGACACCAAATTAGGATTTATTGATAAATTTTGATATGAACAACTACGTCATGCTATATATCACACGGAGAATAAGAACTATTTGAAGATAGTAAGGAACACTTTTTTAGATTTTTGTCAAGATATGACATTTAATACTTCTATATCACACATCTACGCTAAGTTTAAATATGAACACACGAAAATGATCACATTTAGGGGTGAGGCTAAATGGAAAAGAGACCTACACAAGGGGGAACCTATTATGTGGAATACTGTGTACAGAAATATTAAAAGATCGACTGTGTCACCCGCCCATGCATGGATTCTTTTGAAAATCATACACCGCCTCTATTATACACCAGCATTACTGCATATCATTTATAAAGATAGGAAACAGAACTGCTATAAATGTAACAAAGATAGAGGAGACTATAAACATCTGTTGTGGGAATGCCCAGGGATAAATTAATATTGGATTAAAATATTCCGGAAATTGCAGGACTGCTCCCCTATGAAGTACCAGGCATGTATTGACTACGCCATCCTGGGTACATTCCCAGAGACAGACAAAAATAAAACTGAGCAGATACTCTGGTTTCGGGGCACTGCACTAGCCAAAATAATAATTGTTAAACACTGGGGCACCATGAAATACCCCAGTTTTCAGGAGTGGATGGAGTGGATGAATAGGGTTAGGCAGTATGAACATATTCTAGCCCAAACAGCAGGGAAAAAGGCAGTCTGGCGGCGGATCTGGGGTAACTGGAAATAACGACAGTCGATGTAGACACGGCAGCTTTGCGGAAAAGAAAGGGGGCAACTGGAAACAATGACAAATGATGTAGATACGGCAGCTTCGCGGAAAGAAAAGGGGGGGTGGAGGGAGGGACAGGGGGGTTTATAAACAAAAGGGAAACTCAGTATAGGATGAGATGAATTTATTATTGTATTACTACTTTATTGTTTTGTGATATTGAAATGGAAGATTGTTGATTTCTATCTTTTGGAAAATAAAATAAATAAAAAAAAAAACATTAAATTATTCAATTGCTGGTTAAGTAATAAGCATTGCGGCCTTTAAATACCCAACCAATAAATAAAGTTAATTTTGTTAATTCTAAAAAAAACAAAAAACCTTCAAGTAAGAGCAGGTATCGAAAAGATTAAAGAAATGAGAGATAAATGGCTGGATGCACATAGTGCTGACAAGATACCTCCTCTTTCTTGAATCCAGCAAACTGGTTTAAAAATGTTGGTGGGTGGCTTATGGGTATAGTACAGGGAATAATACAGATTTTGTTGATTGTTGCACTCATTTACATTGTAATTAAGCTCACATTGATGTATTTGAGCAGAGTGTATAACAGGAACAAAGGTAGAAAAGACTATGAGACATGTTGAGATGATCCCTTTCCCAGAATCTGGGAAACCAGCAGCAAGGGGAATGTCCGGCTGAAGTATGTGTATCTGACACCTGTGGTCACTGAATATCTCTAAATGGGGGAATTGTGAGGGTTAAGACTCCATGTTGTGTCCTCAGCCTCCATGTTTGTATTGAGCAGCAGACCCTCACCCCTAATGTTTTAGAGGGTCACTAGCAGGCCCTCGCCCCTAATGTTTTAGAGGGTCAGATCAGCAGCATACCCTCACCCCTAATGTATCAGAGGGTCAGCGCAGCAGCAGACCCTCACTCCTAATTTTTTAGATGGTCAGATCAGCAGCAGGCTCTCACCCCTAATGTTTTAGATCAGGGGTACTCAACTGGCGGACCGCGGTCCAAATACGGACCTCGGCCGCCAGTTGTCCGGACCCTGGCCATCCTTCAGAGCGCTCCTCCTTGTAAAAGTACAGCCTGGATCGCAGCGGCTCCCTGTGACTCCGCCCACTTACCTCCGGGCCTTAAATAGAAGACAGGTGCTAAGCAGGGTGTTCCACTAATGGAGTGCGCACCCTGCTAGCTCCATTGCATCTGAGGACTCTGTCCACATATCCAGACCTGGATCCCTAACAACATTGTGAAGGACTGCCTACCTTCTTGCCACTGGCTTCCCCACTGCTGGCTTCCTAGCCAGGACCAACTAACCGCAAGTATATGCCTGTTACCTGCTCTGATTGAGGTCCTGGAACTCAGTGTGGGGTGGTTCCTGCTGGTGTGAGGCGATATTCCCAAACCAACACTGAACTCAGGACATGCTATACAAACTCTGAACCTACTGCATATTATATACTAAACTGAGGACATGCTATACTAACTCTGAACCTGCTGCATATTATATACTAAACTGAGGACATGCTATACTAACTCTGAACCTGCTGCATATTACATACTAAACTGAGGACATGCTATGCTAACTCTGAACCTGCTGCATATTATATACTAAACTGAGGACATGCTATGCTAACTCTGAACCTGCTGCATATTATATACTAAACTGAGGACATGCTATACTAACTCTGAACTGTGCACAAGCTTATACTAACTTGTGACTCCTGTAATACTGGGGGACCCTCCTTTCCAGCAGTAACTAATTAGATGGATAGCGGTAAATGATTTTGTTACCCCAAACTCTCCGCCCAAGACTGAGAGAGACGCCTGGGGTACATACTGAGTAACCGCGAATCCCACAGCCAAAAACAAGGGCGGTGGGATAATAGTGGATGTCCATTGCTTCCGCAGTTGAGATCCTAACTGATCAACTAGGTGCGTTACATATTAGTAGAACCCACATGGATCCAGCGGAGGTTGCAGGTCACTTCGTCACCCTCACTAAGAGAGTGGAGACCCTCAACGTGACTGTACAACATCTCCAGCTAGAAAACCAGGCACTACGGCAACTTGTCACTCAGGGGCCAGGACACCCCCGTGATGGACCAGAACCCAAGGTCAGCCCACCTGAGATATTCTCGGGTGACCGAAGGCAGTTCAGGGATTTCCTGAACGCGTGCAAACTAATGTTTGAGCTGCAGCCCCGGACTTACCCAACTGACAGAACAAAAGTACTTACCATAATCTCTTACCTCAGGGGGGAGCCCAGAGCATGGGCCTATACTTATTTAGAAAAGGAAGACCCAGTCCTGGATTCCTTCCCTCTGTTCCTTGAAAAAAATGGCCCTTCTCTACGAGGACCATAGTAAACAGCTGACCGCTGAGACCGCTATACGCAGCCTTAAACAAGGGAGACGACCTGTAAAGGACTTTATTGCGGAATACACTCGCTGGTCCCGGGAGACTGAATGGAATGACCTCACTCTTAGGAATCAGTTCCGCCTAGGTCTTTCCGAGGCCCTGAAGGACGAATTAGCCCGAGGAGAATTACCACTTACACTTAATGCCTTGATGCAGAAGGCCACCACCATTGACAGACGGCTGAGGGAACGCAGAGCCGAGAGAGTCTCAGGCTTCACACCCAACCCAAGACCGTCCAGCCAGGGTCCTGCTGTAGAGATGATGGAGATTGGGGCGATCCGAGGACCTCTGACAGAGAGAGAGAAAGCCAGGAGACGTAACCTCAACCTCTGTTTATACTGTGCGTCTGCTGACCATACCGTTGACGGATGCTCCGCGATTCGTAAGAAGTGCGAAGGTAAGAGCGGCACGTTTTGTACCTTAGGCAGTACAAAAAATAGTACTGGTGGTTACATATACACGTCTCTCACCTTACAGTGGGACTAAAACCGGATTATCGTTGAAGCCATGGTGGACACGGGAGC
The DNA here is from genome assembly GCF_905171765.1 of Bufo bufo. Taxonomy (NCBI): domain Eukaryota; kingdom Metazoa; phylum Chordata; class Amphibia; order Anura; family Bufonidae; genus Bufo; species Bufo bufo. The sequence goes on along the minus strand of NC_053391.1, from coordinate 677,468,731 downwards.
TTTGGGGAATTTTATCGACATGCATCTGGTTGAGCGAAATAAAATTCCCCACATGAGAAAAAACGTTCCGATATCCGTGAGTTTCATTGAAGGTACCACTTCTAGTCCTATCCACAGTCAGACTCAACCCCTCATGGTGACATGTGAAAATAACCACACAGAATTCTTATCCCTTGATATCATACACTCTCCATTGTTTCCCGTGATTCTTGGGTTGCCATGGTTGCAAATACACCAGCCAACCCTCCTATGGAAACAGGGGAGAGTTCAGTTTACGTCACCTTATTGTATGGAGACCTGCTTTCCTCTCAAATATCTCATGCACGTGGGAGTGAACCAGGTTCCCAGCCAATACGCACACTTTGCTGAGGTATTCAGCGCAAAGAAGGCGGAATCTCTTCCGCCCCATAGATCTTACGATTGCCCCATAGACTTGCTGCCGGGTAGTGAGATACCCACGGGTAGAATTTATCCATTGGCACAACCAGAACTTGTTCACCTCAAACAGTACCTAGAAGAGAATTTACGAAAAGGTTTTATTCAGCCTTCAACCTCCCCGGCAGCAGCAGGGATGTTCTTCGTGAGAAACAAAGACTCAAGCCTAAGGCCCATCATAGATTACAGAGCCTTGAGCAAAGTAACAATCAAAAATCGGTACCCCTTGCCGCTAATATCCGAACTCATAGAAAGATTACAAACAGCAACAATCTACACTAAGCTGGATTTGAGAGGCGCATACAACTTAATTAGGATCAGAAAAGGTGATGAATGGAAGACAGCCTTCCGCACTCGGTATGGACTCTTTGAGTATACAGTGATGCCCTTTGGGTTGTGCAACGCCCCTGCCACATTCCAAAATTTTATTAACGACATCTTTAGGGATCTACTGGACGTATGTGTAATCATCTATCTTGATGATATACTAGTGTATTCCGATAACTTACACGATCACAGGAAACATGTCCGTTGGGTTCTTGCACGGTTAAGTGTTCATCGCTTATACGTCAAACAGGAAAAATGTGTGTTCGAGACTACTTCTCTTCCCTTCCTCGGATACATAATTTTACCCAAGGGTATCCAGATGGATCACTCAAAAACCACTTGCATCCAAAATTGTCCGATTCCGGATTCCAGGAAAGCTCTTCAACGGTTCCTGGGGTTCTCAAACTTCTATAGGAAATGTATTAAAGATTTCTCCGCTACCACTAAACCACTAACCCGCTTAACTAGTGTCAACACGAAGTTCGTTTGGTCCAAGGACGCCCAATCAGCGTTTGAGTTATTAAAGAACAGGTTCACTACGGCACCGATACTGACTCTCCCAAATCCGAACCATCACTACGTGCTGGAAGTAGACGCATCCCAGGCAGCCATAGGAGCCGTTCTGTCCCAGCGATGCTCTTTTTCAACTCCGTTACATCCTATCGGGTTCTACTCCCGCACGCTAAATACGGCCGAATTCAATTACCCCATAGGCGAAAAGGAACTCCTCGCCATAAAATGCTCCCTGGAAAATTGGAGGCATTTACTTGATGGATCAATACACCCCATCACAATTTATACGGATCATCGTGATCTACAATACCTGAAAACCAATAAAACACTATCAGGCCGCCAAGTACGGTGGAGTTTTTTTTCCGACAGGTTTAACTTCCAAATTACATACCGACCAGGCTCAAAAAATGGGAAGGCCGACGCCTTGTCACGACTGGCTGAAATTCGCACCTCAGACACGGCCCCCACATGGATCATTCCACCGAAAAAACTCGTCCTTGCCACCATAACGTTGGAAACCCAGCTCAAGGATGCTCTAATTAATGACCAGGCTAATACTCCCCCTGGTCTTTTGCAGAACCAACAGGGTCTCCTTTACAAGGACAGCCAACTGTATATACCACCCTCCCTCACCAATCAGGTGATCAAACTTTGCCATGATTTACCCCTCGCAGGACATCCCGGCATTGCTAAAACCACAACCCTGGTACGCAGGAACTTCTGGTGGCCAAAGATGACCAAACAAATTGAGGAATACGTTTCCACGTGCGAGACCTGTGCCTCATGTAAAACTGACAGGAACCGACCTTATGGTCTCCTAATGAGTCTTCCCATCGCTAATAGACCCTGGGAATGGGTCTCGATGGATTTCATAGTTGAACTTCCCCTTTCCAGAGGAAACAACACCATCATGGTGGTAGTGGATTTGCTGACTAAGATGGCACACTTCGTACCCCTCAAGAAGTTACCCTCCTCCAAGGAAACGGCCGTGGTATTCCTGTCTAATATTATTAAGTTACATGGAATTCCTAGACAGGTCATATCAGACAGGGGTTCGCAATTCGTATCCAAATTCTTGAGAGCACTTTGTTCCAGACTTCAAATCGACCACAGAATGTCTACCGCCTATCACCCCCAAACTAATGGGCAGACTGAAAGGGTGAATCAGTGTCTGGAACAGTTTCTCAGATGTCACTGCTCATTTCTCCAGGATGACTGGGAGGGCCTACTTCCTCTCGCTGAATTCGCCTATAATAATTCTACGAATTCCTCCACATTACATTCTCCATTCTTTGCTAATTACGGATTTCACCCTAGGTCTCTTCCTCAAACCAGCCTTCCCACAAACGTTCCAGCCACAGACGATTATCTGACTACTTTGCAAACTACCCTTAAGACGCTAAAAGACAACCTTCAACGGGCAAAGGAAAGACAGAAGTTTTACTACGACCGTCGTAGGAGAGAAAATCCTCCCTACCCGGTCGGGGACTCGGTTTGGTTATCGACAAGAAACCTTCGGTTGGGGGTACCTTCCAAGAAATTGGGAAGACAATTCCTGGGTCCTTTTCCGATAGAAAGGATTATTAACCCCAACACGGTGAGACTCACCCTTCCTCCTCGATTACAGGTACATCCCACATTCCACGTGTCACTACTGAAGCCGTTTAGACCTAGACCGCTCCCATCAAATGAGCCTCGACCCTTGCCCCCGATAGAGGTCCAAGGAGAAGAAGAATTTGAAGTTGAGCAGCTCCTTGATTCCAGAAGAAGACGGGGGAAGATCCAGTATCTCGTTAGATGGAAGGGGTATGGTCCCCAGGATGACTCTTGGGAAGATGTGCAAAACGTTCATGCTCCCAGACTCCAAAGATTGTTCCATAGAAGATTTCCCAACCGACCCTCTCCTAGTGGGGTACCCCGGAGGGGTCCTTTAAGGGGGTGGTACTGTAACAGTACAGCCTGGATCGCAGCGGCTCCCTGTGACTCCGCCCACTTACCTCCGGGCCTTAAATAGAAGACAGGTGCTAAGCAGGGTGTTCCACTAATGGAGTGCGCACCCTGCTAGCTCCATTGCATCTGAGGACTCTGTCCACATATCCAGACCTGGATCCCTAACAACATTGTGAAGGACTGCCTACCTTCTTGCCACTGGCTTCCCCACTGCTGGCTTCCTAGCCAGGACCAACTAACCGCAAGTATATGCCTGTTACCTGCTCTGATTGAGGTCCTGGAACTCAGTGTGGGGTGGTTCCTGCTGGTGTGAGGCGATATTCCCAAACAAACACTGAACTCAGGACATGCTATACAAACTCTGAACCTACTGCATATTATATACTAAACTGAGGACATGCTATACTAACTCTGAACCTGCTGCATATTATATACTAAACTGAGGACATGCTATACAAACTCTGAACCTGCTGCATATTACATACTAAACTGAGGACATGCTATGCTAACTCTGAACCTGCTGCATATTATATACTAAACTGAGGACATGCTATACTAACTCTGAACTGTGCACAAGCTTATACTAACTTGTGACTCCTGTAATACTGGGGGACCCTCCTTTCCAGCAGTAACTAATTAGATGGATAGCGGTAAATGATTTTGTTACCCCAAACTCTCCGCCCAAGACTGAGAGAGACGCCTGGGGTACATACTGAGTAACCGCGAATCCCACAGCCAAAAACAAGGGCGGTGGGATAATAGTGGATGTCCATTGCTTCCGCAGTTGAGATCCTAACTGATCAACTAGGTGCGTTACACTCCTCTCCTGCAGTGCACACTGTACCGTGCAGGAGGAGGAGCTTACGGCGCACTTCCGCCTGTCCCACAGCGCAGTGAGACAGGGCTCCCTCCACATGTAGCGCTCCTCCTCCTGCACACTCTGGTACGTGCAGGAGGAGCAGCTTACCGGCGCACTTCTTCCTGCCCCAGGGGCGCAGTGAGAGAGGGCTCCCTCCACATGCAGGCACCAGAGGGAGAGGGTTACAGAGAGGCGGGAACACGTCACTGACTGCAGGAAAGGACTCCAGTCAGTGTTGTGTTCCCATCTCTCCTGGGCCATCTTCTTTAGGTAACCTGATTAAATAAAGTGATTAAGCCCCATTAAACCATGATAGTTTTGTTCCGCATCCAATTCCCATTATTGGGGCATTGGATGCGGACCCCTTAGTTTCAATGGAGCGGAAAAAGATGCAGACAGCACACAGTGTGCTGTCTGCATCTCTTGTGGCCCCATTGTAATTAAGGGGTCCGCATCCAATCCCCCAATAATGGTAATTGGATGCGGAACAAAACTATCATATGTCTGTTCTGTGGCTTGGGTTGCCACCCGGCCAGTAGTTCACCAGCAAGGCTGGTATTTTAGTTCCCTTGCCGGTGCCAGAATTTTCCTGTAAGGACTGTTAGGGTACTTTCACACTTGCGGCAGGATGGATCCGACAGGCTGTTCACCCTGTCAGATCCGTCCTGCCGATATTTCGCCGGACTGCCACTCCCCATTGACTATAGCGGGAGTGGAGCTACAGCGCAGCATGGCAGTGCACGGCGTGAAGCCGCCAGACGAAAAAGTCGGACATGTAGTACTTTTAGTCTGGCGGCCTCTCACCGTGCTGCGCCGTAGCTCTGCCCCCATCCCCATTATAGTCGATGGACACAGAGCAGCGGCACGGCGAAGTAGTGGCAAGATGGATCTGACAGGGTGAGCAGCCTGTCGGATCCGTCCTTCTGCAAGTGTGAAAGTACCCTTACTAATGAGCGCTTCCATCATGGAACACCCATTAGTACAGCCGTTACCTCCACCGCTACTTGTGCTAGTAAAAAAATTAATAAAATTACGGTACCTCCACCTCCATTTGCTGACGCTGTGGAGAACACTCCCTGCTGACTAGAAGCTCAGGACAGGACCTACAAGACGTCATCACGTTGGAGCACCGGTCCTGAGCTTGCAGTCAGCAGCAAATGTTCACCGCAGCCAGGTGAATGCTAATTATTTTTATTTTTTTTGCAAAAGCAGAGAAGGGGGGCACTAATGGGGGCATTACTCTTACTGGGGGCACTAATGGGGACATTATTCTTACTGGGGGCATTATTCTTACTGGCCACTAATGTGGCCATTACTAATTCTGGGACTTACCCGGGGCGCTCCACTATAACTTCAGAGCGACCCACGCGCATGGATCACATGATCGCATGGCATCTTTACTGTTGTGGTTCAGCTCGGACCTTCACCTGACTGCAGACCCAGGTATGTGGACCTTTAATAAAACTAGTTTAGTACCCCTGTTTTAGATGGTCACCAGCAGGCCCTTGCTCTTAATCTTTTTGAGGGTCACCAGCAGGCCATCAATCATAATTTTTCAAGGGTGTGTAGGATGCCCTCCTTTATGTGTAATAAAGGGTGTATTGGAGTGCCGGTTCCTTGTAATTTTTGGCAGCCCTTTCACTTAGTGCATAGGCTTTATGAGTGTAGGAGTCCAACTACCTGAACAATTGTATCACAATGTGAATGAGGCCCTCTTCCTTTATGTGATATACAGGTATGATCCAAGTGCCCCGTCCTCGTAATTTTTGGCAGCACTTGCACTTTATATACAAGTAAATCTACAGGAAAGAATGTTTCCTAACAATTTTTCCTCTAAAATCGATTTTATCTTCGGTTTTGTGTGTATTATTGTCAGTCTGTAAAAGTGGCGTACTACTCGGACAACATCGTTCCCAGCAGCGACCTGGGAGTCCAAGATGCATCCAGACATCCTCCCCATGCTGTTCTCGAACCATTTCGGTGGTGTTTCCATCAATTTATCACCTTTTCCTATGAACCAGACACCCTCCCGTCTTCAGAGCAGGCGGTGCCTGGTTTAATGCTCGGGTTCTCCCATTGACTTCCATTGTGCTCGGGTGCTCTATCCCAAAGTGTTCTACTCGAGCACCTGAGCACTTTGGTGCTCGATCAACACTATTCAGGAAAGATGCAGCGATTATTATTGTCCACCTAAAAACTATCATGCTGAACTACAGGAACAGAGTTTGGTGGGGCACATCATGCTTGTCTCACGCCTGCTTTTGTTAGTAAATATACAGTCCCCCTTTCCCAGTCACTAATCACTGGACCACAGAAATTTTATTTTGAGATTCTCTTAGATTTGTAGATTATAGGTAGAGATAAGCGAATCGAAGCTGACGAAGTGGAATTTGTTACGAATTTCAGGAAAAATTTGATTCACACTGAATGCGAATTTCCTTGCGCTTTGTAGTAACGAATCACATTTTTTTCTAAAATGGCAGCTGCACGTGTGAGGACATGAAGAAACGAAGTCTGGGAAGGCAGGATCACCCATAATGCCATGCATGCAGCCAATCAGCAGCCAGCCAGCCCTGTGATGTCACAGTCGTATAAATAGCGGCAGCCATCTTAGATTTTGCCATTCACCAGCGTACTTAGTGCAGGGAGAGACGTGTCTGCAGGCGCTAGGGACAGTGCTAGGAAAATCGTCATTGTGCTAAAAAAAACTATTTACAAGTGCAGGGAAAGATTATTCAAGGTGTAGGGAGGAGTCATTTCACTGCATTTCTGTTGAACAGGGTTCAGTAGGGGAGGTTACAGACTGGGTAATAGGAACAATCCTATTACACCTTGCCTCACTGACTGGGGATCTAAATTGCCATTTATACAGCTCTGTAATTCCAGCAAACCGTTCTTAGGCTGCAAGTGCTGTTTGATACAGGCATTAATAGGGTTCATTACAAGAAAATATTTCTACGTTTTATTATCCCTAGTGCGGTGCAGTTATATGTTCTAAAGCATTTTTTGGCTTTTATTAGTGGGAAAAAAAGGTCTTATTAGCCGTTGTGTGGTGAAGTGCGAAAATTACAGCCTTTTTTGTCGTGTATTAGTGGCAAAAGTAAAATATATTTGCCGTTCAGCGGTGCAGTTATCTGTTTTAGTGGAAAAATATCTTTGCCGCTCAGCAGTGCAGTGAGATATTTTACAGCCCACTTTGCCATGTATTAATGGCGAAATACAAATATATTCGCAGTTCATAGTTGTACTTATCTGTTGAAAAGCCTTTTGTATAAAAATAGAAAAAAATTAGGGCCTAATTGCCGTTCAACAGCCAAGTGAGATATTTTACAGCCCAGTTTGCAGTGTATTACTGGCGAAATACAAATATATTAGCCGTTCATAGTTGTACTTATCTGTTGAAATGTTCTTCTGTGTAAAAATAGAAAAAAATTAGGGCCTAATTGCCGTTCAGCGGTGCAGTGAGATATTTTACAGCCCACTTTGCGGTGTATTACTGGTGAAATACAAAAATATTTGCCGTTCATAGTTGTACTTATCTGTAGAAAAGCCTTTTGTGTAAAAATAGAAAAAAACTTGGGTCTATGTCACAAAGAGGGGGAGGGGATGGTGTACCACTGACTCCACCCACACCCCGTTGCTGTGAAGACAAGGACGCAGCGCACGTCCTCGCTCCGTACTAACCACAGGGCACCGGCTGGACTGAGGAGGGGAAACGTGAAGCTGGCGCCTCGTGACAGTCTAATTGCCGCTCAGCAGTGCAGTGACATATTTTACAGCCCATTTTGCCATGTATTAGTGGCGAAATACAAATATATTTGCCGTTCATAGTTGTACTTATCTGTAGAAAAGCCTTTTGTGTAAAAATAGAAAAAAACTTGGGTCTAATTGCCGTTCAGCGGTGCAGTGAGATATTTTACAGCCCAGTTTGCGGTGCATGACTGGGGAAATACAAATATATTCTCCTTTCATTGTTGCACTTGAAAGTGCAGTGATATATTCTAAAGCCTTGTTTGCTGTGTATTAGTGGCAAAATAAAAAATATTTGATCTAACATTTGGTTATTTGATCTAACAGTATGTCAGGCAGAGAAGTGCCAGGCCCTGCACAGGGTAGTAGCAGAGGCCTAAATGTTTCTGGCGCAGGCAGAGGTCACAGCAGAGTAAGGGGCCATGGCAGCAGGGGTCACTTTGAGAGGCCTGAGCTCCCAGTGTCAGCTAGCGGTTGTGTCGTGACCAACATCCCAGCGGATCTTGAATGGTTGACTCGATCTTCGACTACGTGGCAACTTACATAAGACACCCCCAGCCAAGAGTCAGTGGGTTCGTCAGACACAACCCTTAGTTGGCATGGCCCGGGAACAGGCCCTGTGCCCTCACCTGTCCTCAACCTGCCTCTGTCCTTTCATCCACTAGGCAGGCAAGTAGTGATGAGGAGAGTGGCGTGGGAGCTGGTGTTGCGAGCAGTCAGGCTCCTGACCCAGAGACAGTTGAGGAGGACATCAGTGACGTGCAGACAGTACTCGATGATGATGATGATGATGTAGCTGATCTTGCACTTGGGAGCCGGGTGATAAAGGGGCTTCTTTTTTTATTTTTATTTTTTTATTGATATAATAATGTCATATAAAATCAGTTGTCTCCATGATAAATCTGCAGCATAGGGGACCCGTGTGGCTTCTACACACTTTCAAAATAATCCTTTAGCAGGGAAAATAGATGCCGGATGACCGGGACGCTCCATGACCTTCCCAGGAGCTTCTGTCGGGAGCAGCAGTTCATTTCTGAGAAGTCCGTATAATGCGGGGGGAATCCGAAGACCCTCTCTATGTCCGTGCACCACAGGATGTCCTCCTTCCCATCCATGATGACTGGGAACTCGTGATGTTTTCCCTGACAAAGAGACCAGGGGCTGGTAGTTATGGTTTGAATCTTGATGAAATTCACGACTCTTCCGGGTTCCAAGCAATCTTGAAGCTTTGTCTTCTCATTGTCTGTAGCTACTAGAGGCCTGTTCATGCCATGAAGGTTCCCCAGAAGTATCTGTTCATGCCAATATATTATCCCAATCTTCGATGGAAATTTCCGGACAATCAATATGCCAAGCCTTTTGTGCCGGAGAACGTGTATTATTAAATCGTGCCGAGCCGAGGTGGAATTCTCATGCTACTGACACCTCCACACTTTGTTTTTGTGCCACTCTGTGGCCTCCTCATGCGGCTGCCACCTCCACAATCTCTCGTCGTCATGCTACTCTGGCCTCCTCATGCTGCTGACACCTCCACACTTTGTCGTCGTGCCACTCGGTGGCCTCCACATGCTGCTGACACCTCCCACTTTGTCGTCGTGCCACTCTGTGGCCTTCTCATGCTGCTGACACCTCCACACTTTGTCGTCGTGCCACTCTGTGGCCTCCTCATGCTGCTGACACCTCCACAATCTCTCGTCTTCGGGGTACTCTGTGGCCTCCTCATGCTGCTGCCACCTCCACAATCTCTCATCGTCGTTCCACTTCGTGGCCTCTTCATGCTGCTTCCACCTCCACAATCTCTCGTCGTCGTGCCACTCTGTGGCCTCCTTATGCTGCTGACAACTCCACAATCTCTCGCCTTCGAGGTACTCTGTGGCCTCCTCATGCTGCTGACATCTCCACACTTTGCCGTCATGCCACTCTGTGGCCTCCTCATGCTGCTGCCACCTCCAAACTATGTCACCTTGCCATTCTGTGGTCTCCTCATGATGCTGCCACCTCCACACTATGTCACCTTGCCACTCTGTGGCCTTCTGATGCTGCCACCACCTACAGACTCTGTCATTAGGCCACTCTGTGGTCTCCTCATGCTGCTTCCACCTCACCACTATGTCATAGGGCCACTCTGTAGACTTCTCATGCTTTTACCACCCTCCCCACTTCATGACTGGGCCACTATTTAGCCTTTTTGGCTTGGCTGACATTATAATATATTTGACCCTTCTTCTGATCGATCAGAAGCAGCTGTAAGGCCTGTATCGTCCCATTGGAATTGGCTTATGATTTGGTAGCCAAAACCAGGAGTGGGTACAAAACACAGAACACTTGCAAATATTCAGTTCACGTGTCATCTCGGTTTTGGATCCACTCCTGTTTTTTTTTGGCATTAGCAATACTGAATTACTGACCAAATGATGACCGAGTGAAGGCGGATGCTCCACAGACAGGATCCATTTTTGGGGGGTTATTGTTCTGACGGATCAGAGGAAGGGAAAAATAATCAGTGACGTCAACACAAACGTACTGCTGACACCTACTCCACTCTGTTCGGGGGGCTCTACTTGTTTAAACGTTTAATAGAACAGGTTCTGTAGACATTTATGTGTAATCAGCTGACGACGGTGTAAAAGGAGTGCGCTCTTTCACGCTACAGTAGGATCTTGGGCCTCTGCACGGTTCTTTATACCTGGCGCTAACATTGACCTCTAAGGCTGAGTTCACACTTGAGTTATTTGGTTAGTTTTGGCTCCATGACTGCCCAAATAAGTGAAGTGTGCAGTGATTCTAAGAGCGATGCCTTTTATCTGCATGTCATACTGACTCACAGTATTATTTCATTACCAAAGTAGACTCCCTATGCATGTTACTGCAAGGCACAGTGTTCTACACCACTATAAAGGCTCTCCCCAGCCAGGAAATAGCTATTTTTTTTACGTGATTTACCGCAAATTAATTTGGATCGAACCAAATTTTTCCCAAAAAATTTGGCAAACCGGCAAATCAAATTATTGAAAAATTCGCACATCTCTAATTATAGGTTTAAAAAATTATTTTCTAATCCTTGAGAAGTCTTTTTAGAGACATCTTCAATACAAAAGCGAATCATCCAGATGAGTAAATTGTTCTGAATTGATATATGTGTTACTGAACGTACACAGATTTTTATAACCTTGATTATACTTCTTTCCTCCTTCTGTGTGTAAACTCATAGATTTGTTCCCTCTTTGTAGCAATTGTCAATCATTAAAAGCTGGAAGGAATGGTGGCTCACCTGGCTAAATCTATGGAGATAGGTGCTCTAATCTAGGACTGACACCCTCAGACAAATGGAGAAATTGAATACAAGATATAAGATTGGCACACTAGTATCTGGAAGTAGAAGAAGTATGATTTAATTGGTACATATAGGTAAAAAATGGTGATAATAAAGTATCATAAAAAAATATATGTATCATAAAAATATATTTGTAATATATATAAAAAAGGGGGGGTGGTAAAAGGATCTTTGAGTTGGTCAGGGGAAAAAAGGTGAAGAAAAGAATCAAATGTCAATTGATCGCAGATGATGAGGTGAAGATGATCCGGTTTACTCTTACTTCATATAAGCGATGCAGATGGTTAAATTAAGATGCAAGTTCATTAAGTGTGGAAGAGATTAAATTAATAAATATGGCTCCAGTCAAGATGTAGATAGTTCCAATAAATACCGTATCATATAATGTCATGCAATATGCCTCCAAGCAGGATATATGCAATTCATTTAAATATCATATAGATGTAAATCCGCAGCCTGTGGCCAGTAACAGTGGCTTAAATAGATAATATTGTGAGATCCCGTGTATAATGTATATCCAAATAAATACAAGTAAAAATCTGGTAAAAATCGAATAAAAATCAAAGTAAAAGTCAGCGTCCCACTATAGCTGGGATGTGCTCCGCTGAAATTACCTGTCGGGTGGACCTCCTGGAGTCTGTGAGCGGCCCGCTGGAGTTACCTGTCCAGGCGATCTCCTCAGGTTGCAGGCAACATGTATCCTTCTCCAGCAGCTTTCGGCAGTCGGCATCCCACGTGCTGTTTGCGCGCGCTTGAGGTCCATCCGTTCGTGCCGCTGAACAGGGAGAGTGGTCATGTGTGCCGTATCTAATAGATGCTGGCGGAGAATAGCACTCACAGCGATGGTTATCAGGCAGAAAGGTTGCGCTGTGCTCTTTAGTCCTCTTATTCCGCTGTACTTTATAATCCTCTTGTCGATGTTTGTAACAAAATTTGGCAGACTGGCAGGGCAACCAGACGCGTTTCGAAGTATACTAACTTCTTCCTCATAAATAGTTTATTAGTTGGGTCGCGATACCACCTGACTGAATTTTTATTAAATCATGGAACGCACCTAGGATTTTACAATTACTTTACACAATTTCTTAATATTTTATTATTTTTTATATTGCCATATATTACTCATCCAACATATATTTTATTGTCATTTCTATTCCATTGGCATATTTTATTGTCATTTCCATTGCATTGGCATTTTCTATACTTTTAAATACACTTTTATCTACCTATTCCTATATGTATTCTTGAATTAGACACCATTGGCAGACTGGGGGCCAGTTTATCATTTCATACAGAATCCACCCCATTTTTTCCACACCCTCAGGATAAACTATTTAAGAGACTTAAGCAGAAGACACGGGCTACCACTGAGGAAGAAGTTAGTATACTTCGAAACGCGTCTGGATGCCCTGCCAGTCTGCCAAATTTTGTTACAAACATCGACAAGAGGATTATAAAGTACAGCGGAACCGAAACAGGATGGTGATCGGTGGTGTGATAATATACCACCAATCACCATCCTTAGATCCTGAGAGGTGATGGTGACATCACCTCTCAGGATCGGCTCTGATTGGTAGGTGGGCGGGTGGTTCAAATTAGAGCAGCGCTCCTCTCCTCCTCCTGCACCGATCTCCAGCCAGCACCCCAACACCCCCATCTGTGCCCCAGCACCCCCCAGGTATTTAGGGAAAGGTTGGGTTAGACAGGGATATTCAGGGAAAGTTAGTGTGAAAAAAAAACAACAAATTTTTGTTGCATCACCCTAAATCGGGTGTCTGGGGTCCACAGCACAGCTGTGTGACCCTAGACCCCCCAGGGGTGCTGCAGCTTGGCCCCCCCCCCTCAACTTTTTTTGGGTGCAAGCTGTTTTTTTTTTTTTTTCTTTGCGCAAACGCTGACTGTGGCCAGCACTCTTAGCGTCTGGCCACTGTTAGCGTACCGCACACCCCACCGCTGATCAACTTCGGCTGGTTGATCAGCGATTTAGATTTATTTATTTTTTTAATTCACATTTTTTCCCCTTTTCTTAGTTAGTCTTTTTTTCTTTTTGTCTGTTAGGTTTAGGGTGAGTTTGTGAACACCCATGCCCCCACACACACGCACACCGAATAAAGATTTACACGCACGCACACACACACACACAGACACACACTCCCCTATGGCCCGCCGGATGTTCTCGGCCAAGGAGGCATACGCCCAGCTTGCCTCCGAGTCCAAGAGTCCCAGTGAGGACGAGGATGACCCCACTTTCCTGTTGTCATCCGCGTCCTCCAAGGCAGTGGAGACGCCCCCAGGCGGAGCAAGGGGACCGCCATGATAGGGACCCTGCCGGTGAACTTTTGAGCCCGTGAGTCCTGATTTTGTAGGCCAACCAGGAATCCAGATTTCCACAGTGGGCTTCACTGAATATGACTATTTTAGTCTTTTTTTTTTAGTGACCACTTTGTAAATCTGATGGTGGAGCAGACGAACCTGCATGCCCAACAGTTCGTTGCTCAACACCCAGGCTCCTTTTTGGCTAGGCCCGGTGGCTGGACCCCGGTCAGTGCAGCCGAGATGAGGACGTTTTGGGGCCTCGTGCTGCACATGGGCCTAGTCAAGAAACCTAGTGTCAGGCATTACTGGAGTGGGGACGTCCTCTACTAGACCCCACTTTACAGTATGGCCATGACACGCTCCCGGTTTGAGGCCATCCGGAAATGCCTGCATTATTCAGATAATGCAGCATGTCCCCCCCCCCCCCAAGGTGATCCTGCCTATGACCGCCTGTACAAAATCAGGCCGGTCATCGATCACTTTGGGGCAAAATTTGTACAGGCCTATGTACCTGGAAGGGAGGTCGCGGTTGATCAGTCTCTCATTGCGTTCAAGGGGAGACTCATTTTCCGCCAGTATGTTCACTCTAAGCGGGCGAGGTATGGCGTGAAGCTGTACAAACTTTGTGAGAGTACCTCAGGGTACACTTACAAGTTTTGTGTGTACGAGGGGCGAGATTCCCGTATTTAACCCCCAGAATGTCCCCCCACTCTGGGTGTTAGCGGGAAACTTGTGTGGGACCTTATTCACCCACTGCTAGATAAGGGTTACCACTTGTACGTGGATAACATTTATACTAGCATTCCCTTGTTCCAGTCCCTCGCCGCCAGATCCACGTCTGCTTGTGGCACCGTGCAGAAAAATCAACGCAGCCTCCCTGCCCACCCCCTCCAGGTACCTATCCCCAGGGGTGAGACCCGTGCCCTTGCAGCACGCCAGCACTCACTTTTTGGAGGACCCTGGGCAGGCATGCGGCAGTGAAGGAGAGGTAGACACAAGTTCCTCTGGGGCACACTCTGTATGTAGGGACCAGGCCTGATGGTGGATGGTGCCCTGGATGTTGCGGGTGTTTTGAGTGCCTGGGGCAAGGTCCCTTTAAGGATCGTGACGCCAGTGCCTGTAACGGTGGCACACCGGTTTATAGGAGCAGTAATTGAGGTACACAGATGATATGGTGAACAAAACGTTGCTTTACTTGGAAAACAGTCCAAACTTTTATACAGATAGATGGTTATGCAGTCCCTTGAATCATATCATGCACAAACAGGTTTAATTCTTAATATGGCAGGTAACAATCTTGCAAGATAATTGGAGGGTAAACAGTTAATGCTTCACAGACAAGGCTGCTCTATCCCCTCAGCTATTCTAGCTGGCTGGATCCCAAGGCCCGGATGCCTAAATGCTGGCTTTAATCCTTGGTAATAAATTCTTCCTCCAGTATTGACCCTTGCTTTTTTACTTTATAGTACTTCTGCCCATCAGCTTACTTATCTGAGCTGGTTGTATTGTTCCTGTTGTGAGGGAAGCTGCAGGTTTCTCCCAGGAGGTTCATTCCTACTACTGGGGTCATCTTCTGAGCTAACTGTGGCTCACTTTACCTACATGCAGGCTATAATTCTTCACTAGCCTCCTGGTAGCAACTAGCAGCCTGGACTATCCAGCTGCATGTCAGGAAGAGGCCCTCAGCATATCTCTGGCTGGTGCCCTCTCACTTCTGTCTCCACAGACCCTTGACTACAGACTTCTGACCCCTCCCTGTCTGGGCCTGAACATTTATACTAGGGGCTCCCTATCTCCCTCTAGTGTCTAGGATGCCTAACTACACCCTTATAGGCCTGCTATGCATGACCCAGGGGAAAACATTGCATACAAAAACACACAGAAAATACATTAACATACATGGTCAAATATAATATTACTATCCCTTAGGAGTAGGAGTAACACGTGACCCAATTTACCCTTGTGTAGTGCCCACCCCTACCTAGTGGGACACTACACCCTTACCACTGGAAACCTGTTGCTGGTCAGATATAAGGACAAGAGGGATGTCCTTGTACTGTCCACAATTCATGGTAACGGCATCACCCCTGTCCCTGTGCAAGGTACCGCGGCAACGGTCCTCAAGCCCAATTGTATCGTCGACTACAATCGGTATATGGGAGGAGTGGATCTCTCTGATCAAGTCCTCAAGAAATATAACGCCATGTGCAAAACCCGGGCATGGTACAAAAAAGTTGCGGTCTACTTGGTGCAAATTTTCCATGTTAATCCATTTTTTCCAATAACAAAGCAAGGGTTAACAGCCAAACAAAACTTAATATTTATTACCCTCATACTGCAGTTTACAGAAACACCCGATATGTGGTCGTAAACTGCTGTATGATCAAACGACATGGCGCAGAAGGAAAGGAGCGCCGTATGGTTTCTGGAAGGCAGATTTTGATGGCCTTTTTTTTTTGGCACCATGTCCCATTTGAAGCCCCCCTGATGCACCCTTAGAGTAAAAACTCCATAAAAGCGACCCCATCTAAGAAACTACACCCCTCAAGGTATTCAAAACTGATTTTATAAACGTCGTTAACCCTTTAGGTGTTCCACAAGAGTTATTGGCAAATGGAGATGAAATTTCAGAATTTTTATTTCTGGTAACCTTGCCTCACAAAAATGTAATATAGATAAACCAAAAATCATATGTACCCTAAAAATAGTCCCAACAAAACTGCCAACTTATCCCGTAGTTTCAAAAATGGGGTCATTTTTATGGAGTTTCTACTCTAGGGGTGCATCAGGGGGGCTTCAAATGGGACATGGTGTAAATAAACCAGTCCAGCAAAATCTGCCTTCCAAAAACCACACAGCGTACCTTTTTCCTCTACGCCCTACTGTGTGCCCGTACAGTAGTTTACGGCCACATATGGAGTGTTTCTGCAAACTACAGATTCGGGGCAATAAATACAGCATTTTGTTTCGCTGTTAACCCTTGCTTTGTTACTGGAAAAAAAAATATTAAAATGAAATTTGAGAATTAAAATTTTTGGGCAAATTTTCCATCTCCATTTGCCAATAACTCTTGTGCAACACCTAAAGGGTTAACAAAGTTTGTAAAATCAGTTTTGAATACTTTGAGGGGTGTAGTTTGGGGATGGGGTCACTTTTATGGAGTTTCTACTCTAGGTGTGCATCAGGGGGGCTTCAAATGCGACATGGTGTAAATAAACCAGTCCAGCAAAATTTGCCTTCCAAAAACCACACGGTGCACCTTTTGCTCTACGCCCTACTGTGTGCCCGTACAGTAGTTTACGGCCACATATGGGGTGTGTCTGCAAACTGAAGAATTGGGGCAATAAATATAGCATTTTGTTTGGCTGTTAACCCTTGATTTGTTACTGGAAAAAATTGATTAACCGCCTCCGGACCGCCTAACGCAGGATCGCGTTCCGGAGGCGGCAGCTCTGCGCAGAGTCACGCATTTACGCGTCATCTCGCGAGACGCGAGATTTCCTGTGAACTCGCGCACACAGGTGCGCGCGTTCACTGGATCGGAAGGTGAGCGAGTGGATCTCCAGCCTGCCAACCCCTAACAGGTATATTAGATGCTGTTTTGATAACAGCGTCTAATATACCTGCTACCTGGTCCTCTGGTGGTCCCCTTTGCTTGGATCGACCACCAAAGGACACAGGCAGCTCAGTAATAAGTAACACCAAACACCACTACACTACACCCCCCCCTGTCACTTATTAACCCCTTGTTAACCCCTGATCACCCCATATAGACTCCCTGATCACCCCATATAGACTTCCTGAACACCCCCCTGTCATTGATCACCCCCTTGTAAGTCTCCATTCAGAAATTTTTTGGCCCAAGTTAGCGGAAATTGTTTTTTTTTGTTTTTTGTTTTTTCCTTACAAAGTCTTATATTCCACTAACTTGTGTCAAAAAATAAAATCTCACATGAACTCACCATACCCCTCACGGAATCCAAATGCGTAAAAATTTTTAGACATTTATATTCCAGACTTCTTCTCACGCTTTAGGGCCCCTAAAATTCCAGGGCAGTATAAATACCCCACATGTGACCCCATTTCGGAAAGAAGACACCCCAAGGTATTCCGTGAGGGGCATAATGAGTCCATGAAAGATTGAAATTTTTGTCCCAAGTTAGCGGAAAGGGAGACTTTGTGAGAAAAAAAATATCAATTTCCGCTAACTTGTGCCAAAAAAAAATAATTCTATGAACTCGCCATGCCCCTCATTAAATACCTTGGGGTGTCTTCTTTCCAAAATGGGGTCACATGTGGGGTATTTATACTGCCTGGAATTTTAGGGGCCCTAAAGCATGAGAAGAAGTCTGGGATCCAAATGTCTAAAAATGCCCTCCTAAAAGGAATGTGGGCCCCTTTGCACATCCAGGCTGCAAAAAGTGTCACACATCTGGTATCGCCGTACTCAGGAGAAGTTGGGGAATGTGTTTTGGGGTGTCATTTTACATATACCCATGCTGGGTGAGAGAAATATCTCGGTCAAATGCCAACTTTGTATAAAAAAGTGGGAAAAGTTGTCTTTTGCCGAGATATTTATCTCACCCAGCATGGGTATATGTAAAATGACACCCCAAAACACATTGCCCAACTTCTCCTGAGTACGGCAATACCACATGTGTGACACTTTTTTGCAGCCTAGGTGGGCAAAGGTGCCCACATTCCAAAGAGCACCTTTAGGATTTCACAGGTCATTTTTTACACATTTTTATTTCAAACTACTTACCACACATTAGGGCCCCTAGAATGCCAGGGCAGTATAACTACCCCACAAGTGACCCCATTTTGGAAAGAAGACACCCCAAGGTATTCCGTGAGGGGCATGGTGAGTTACTAGAATTTTTTATTTTTTGTCACAAGTTAGCGGAAAATTATGATTTTTTATTTTTTTTTCTTACAAAGTCTCATATTCAACTAACTTGTGACAAAAAATAAAAACTTCCATGAACTCATTATGCCCATCACGAAATACCTTGGGGTGTCTTCTTTCCAAAATGGGGTCACTTGTGGGGTAGTTATACTGCCCTGGCATTTTAGGGGCCCAAATGCGTGCGAAGTAGTTTGAAATCAAAATCTGTAAAAAAATGGCCGGTGAAATCCGAAAGGTGCTCTTTGGAATGTGGGCCACTTTGCCCACCTAGGCTGCAAAAAAGTGTCACACATGTGGTATTGCCATTCTCAGGAGAAGTTGGGCAATGTGTTTTGGGGTGTCATTTTACATATACCCATGCTGGGTGAGAGAAATATCTTGACAAACGACAACTTTTCCCATTTTTTTTATACAAAGTTGGCATTTGACCAAGATATTTATCTCACCCAGCATGGGTATATGTAAAATGACACCCCAAAACACATTGCCCAACTTCTCCTGAGTACGGCAATACCACATGTGTGACACTTTTTTGCAGCCTAGGTGGGCAAAGGGGCCCACATTCCAAAGAGCACCTTTCGGATTTCACGTGCCATTTTTTACAGATTTTGATTTCAAACTACTTCGCACGCATTTGGGCCCCTAAAATGCCAGGGCAGTATAACTACCCCACAAGTGACCCCATTTTGGAAAGAAGACACCCCAAGGTATTTCGTGATGAGCATAGTGAGTTCATGGAAGTTTTTATTTTTTGTCACAAGTTAGTGGAATATGAGACTTTGTAAGAAAAAAAGAAAAAAAAAATCATCATTTTCCGCTAACTTGTGACAAAAAATAAAAAGTTCTATGAACTCACTATGCCCATCAGCGAATACCTTAGGGTGTCTACTTTCCGAAATGGGGTCATTTGTGGGGGGTTTTACTGTCTGGCCATTGTAGAACCTCAGGAAACATGACAGGTGCTCAGAAAGTTAGAGCTGCTTCAAAAAGCGGAAATTCACATTTTGTACCATAGTTTGTAAACGCTATAACTTTTACCCAAACCATTTTTTTTTTTACCCAAACATTTTTTTTTTATCAAAGACATGTAGAACAATAAATTTAGAGAATTTATATATGGATGTCATTTTTTTTTGCAAAATTTTACAACTGAAAGTGAAAAATGTCATTTTTTTAAAAAAAAATCGTAAAATTTTGATTAATAACATAAAAAGTAAAAATGTCAGCAGCAATGAAATACCACCAAATGAAAGCTCTATTAGTGAGAAGAAAAGGAGGTAAAATTCATTTGGGTGGTAAGTTGCATGACCGAGCAATAAACGGTGAAAGTAGTGTAGTGCAGAAGTGTAAAAAGTGGCCTGGTCATTAAGGGTGTTTAAGCTAAGGGGGCTGAAGTGGTTAAAATGAAAAATTTGCCCAAAAATTTAAAATCTCAAATTTCATCCCCATTTTCCAATAACTCTTGTGAAACACCTAAAGGGTTAACAAAGTTTGTAAAATCAGTTTTGAATACCTTGAGGGGTGTAGTTTCTTAGATGGGGTCACTTTTATGGATTTTCTACTCTATGGGTGCATCAGGGGGTTTCAAATGGGACATGTGTGCCTACTGTGTGCCTGTACAGTAGTTTACGGGCAAATATAGGGTGTTTCTGCAAACTACAGAATCGGGGCACTAAATGTAGCATTTTGTTTGGCTGTTAACCCTTGCTTTGTTACTGGGAAAAAATGGATTAAAATGGAAAATTTGCCAAAAAATCTAAATTCTGAAATTTTATCTCCATTTGCCATTAACTCTTGTGGAACACCTAAAAGGTTAACGACGTTTGTAAAATCAGTTTTGAATACCTTGAGGGGTGTAGTTTCTAGAATGTGGTCATTTTTGGGTGGTTTCTATTATGTAAGCCTCACAAAGTGACTTCAGACCTGAACTGTTCCCTAAAAATTGGGTTTTTGAAAATTTCTGAAAAGATTTGCTTCTAAACTTCTAAGCCTTGTAACATCCCCAAAATATAAAATATCAAATTGAAACTTGGAAATTTGCAATTTTTTACAAATTTTTAGTAAATTTGGTATTTTTCTATAAATAAAAATGATATTTTTTTTACTTCATTTTACCTGTGTCATGAAGTACAATATGTGATGAAAAAACAATCTCAGAATGGCCTGGATAAGTCAAAGCGTTTTAAAGTTTTCACCACTTAAAGTGACACTGGTCAGATTTGCAAAAAATTGTGAAATAAGGCTGTGTCCTAAAGGGATTAACATTGTCAAGACAGATCCGTCATGAACTCCACTGAAAGTCAATGGGGGACGGATCCATTTTCTATTGTGGCAGATTGTGGCAGAGAAAACGGATCCGTCCCCATTGACTTGCATTCATCTTGCTCCGCATCCCAGGATGGAAAGCAAACTATAACATGTTGCGGTTTGCTCTCCGCTCTGGGAACGCAACTAAACGGAATGAAATGCATTTTGGAGCACTCCGTTCTGTTCAGTTCAGTTTTGTCCCCATTGACAATGAATGGGGACAAAACTGAAGCGTTTTTTTCTAACTAAAGTGCTAGTGTGAAAGTAGCCTTAGGGGAATTAGAAAGGTAATGGAAGGAAGGAAACAGGGAGGGAGGAAAGAGAGAGGGAAGGAAGGAAAGGTGGATAAATGGAAGGAAGGAAAGATGGAGAAAAGGAAAGGAAAAAAGAAAAGGAAGTAAATATGGAAGATGGGAAGGAAGGAAATATGGAGAGTAGGAAAGAAGAAAGGATGGATGGATTAGGGAAGTAAATGGAAGGAGATAGTTAAAAAGGAGGACATCTGTAATAAGGAATGACAATGAAAAAAATTGGGAATGAAAATGAAGGAATTAAAGAAAGATAAAAGGGGAAGAAATAAGGAAAGAAGGGATGAAAAAATAAAGGATCTAATTAATTAATGAAAAGGGTATTATGGAAGAAAGAAAAATTACAAGCTGATAGGAAGGTATGAAGGAGGAAATAGAAAGAAAGAGAAAGAAAGAAAGAAAGAAAGCTTATCTCAAATGAAGGAGCACATCAATTAGCTAAATTTGTTTTATCCCTTCATTCCAGTGATCAATGGACTCAGCTCTTGGACCCCCCCTTGTCAGATATTCTGATCTGAGCCGTCAATTTGACATACTGTAGATGTTGAAAGCACAATCATCCTTTAGCATCAAGGGAGACAGGTATATATTATTCTTTAGGTTTCTAACAGAAGTGTTAAGGACCTTTCTTGGATACAGTGGCGTACCCCCAATGGAGGCAGACCTATAGGGCCAGTCGGAGAAGGGGGGATGTCTATGGATGAAAGGCCCATCCCCTAATTACACTTCTATAGCTACCAGTGTAAGAAGCCAGAGCATAACAGTGCAGAGGAGGAATCTGAAGGACCTGTGATGATGTCCAGAGGAGAGACATGGTAAAGACCTGTGGGATGTCCATGTGAGGGGGTAGAGCTCCTGTGCTGTACACGGAGGAGAGGTTAATAATGTCCTGGGATAACCCATAACATCCTAGAAAAGCTGGGATTTGTAGTACTCTCCTATTATATCCCTCTCCATATAATTTCAACTTATGCCCTACAACAACAGTCTGGAAATGCTGGAAGTTGCAGTCTCTCCTCTTATACCCCCTCTCTATAATGTCCACTGAGGCCTGTAATAACAATCACCTCTTATACCGCTCTTCCTGTAATGTCTATTGATGCCCAATAATGACAGTCTGGACATGTTTGGGGTTGTGGTTCTCTCCACTTAAAATCCCCACCCAGTAATGTCAGCTGATGCCCTATAATAAAAATCAGGTCATGCTGGGAGCTGTAGTTCCTTCCTTATACTCTCTCCCTGTAATGTCCACTTGTGTCCAATAATAACAGCCTGGACATGACTGCATCAGGTATGTATTATGAGGTTCTGCAGAAGCTGAAGTGAAGCAAAACCATGTATCATTTTATTTTCACTTCTCACATACAGGTGAAACTCGAAAAATTTGAATATCGTGCAAAAGTCCATTTATTTCGGTAATGCAAATTAGAAGGAATTGCATTAATGCAGCTTAAAATTAGAATTTTGTGAAAAGGTTCAATATTCTAGGCTCAAAGTGTCACACTCTAGTCCGCTAATTAATCCATACCCCCTGAGCAAAGGGGACCTCAAAATTGTGACTTTGGGGTTTCATAAGCTGTAAGCCATAATCATCCAAATTATAACAAATAAAGGCTTGAGATATCTCGCTTTGCCTGTAATGAGTCTCATATGTTAGTTTCACCTTTTAAGTTGCATTACTGAAATAAATGAACTTTGCACGATATTCTAATTTTTAGAGTTTCACCTGTATTTGCTACTTTGTGGTGGTCTATCACATAAAATCCCAATAAAATACATTTACCATATTTTTTGCCCCATAAGATGCACTCCCCCCCCCCCCCAATGTGGGGGGAAAATGTCAGTGCATCTTATGGGGTGAATATTAGTGAGGGTTTCCATTATGGAAGCGCTCATTAGTACTGAAGGACTGGGAAGCAGTGAAGGCTCTGTACTCACCGCTAGTGTTGATCACGAATATTCGAATTGCAAATTTTTATCGCGAATATCGGCACTTCGAGAATATTTAGAATAAAGTGATATATATTTGTAATTTCGAATATTCGAGATTTTTTTTTATCCCTGCTTCTAGCTTGTGGGCCAATGAGAAGGCTGCAATATCTTTGACTTTAGGAGTAGTGTTGATTGCGAATTTTCGGAATGCGGTCGCAAAATTTTTTAATTGCCGATTTCTGCAATCAAGAAAATAATATATTTGCGAATATATGGCGAATATTCGTGAAATATCATGAATTTTAATATTGCCCGTGCCGCTCATCACTACTCACCGCTTCCTGGTCCTCTGCAATTGGCTGCGCTGTGGCTGCGCACAGCGTGTGGGCGCTCTGTGACCTCACGCTGTGGGCATCGGGTCACAGCACAGACGACGTCAGGAAGAAGAGGACAAAGCGCTTGAGGTGAGGAGTGGAGTTAGGGATCCCTGGATCCGATGAAAGCTGTAATGGCACCCTGGATCCGATGAAAGCTGTAATGGCACCGGACGGGGTTACAAGCAAAGTGTACTTGGCTTGCATGCTGACCTGCATTCCCTGGATTTTATGTGGCTGTCATGGCCCATGAACAGGTAGGAACAAGAGTTAGGGACCACTCATGAGACGACCTTGACGCGGTGAGTGGCTTACTATGCTTTGGCCAAAATATAAACCAATGTCTCATCCAGCATGGAGGGCAGAGTGCTGGATGTAGTGTGCGATCACATTTGCATTTTCCGTTTGAGGAGTGGAGTTGTCCGGAGCAGGAGAAGTAAGTGGATTTTTTAATTTTATTTGCTCTGAGGCTGGGGGCTCACCTGTGGCATCGGGGGCTGATCTGTGGCATCGGGGGCTGATCTGTGGCATCGGGGGGTGATCTGTGGCATGGGGGGGTGATCTTTGGCATGGGGGCCTGATCTGTGCCATGAGAGGCTGATCTGAGGTATGGGGGGCCTGATCTGTGCCATGAGAGGCTGATCTGAGGTATGGGGGGCCTGATCTGTGCCATGAGAGGCTGATCTGAGGTATGGGGGGCCTAATCTGTGCCATGAGAGGCTGATCTGAGGTATGGGGGGCCTGATCTGTGCCATGAGGGGCTGATCTGTGCCATGAGGGGCTGATCTGAGGCATGGGGGGCTGATCTGAGGCATGAGGGGCTGATCTGAGGTCTCTTTGTAGGTCAATCACATTGGGGTCTGAGCTGATGTCTGATTGTGGATCTGATCTGAGGTCTTATTAACATTGGGGTTCTGATTGGGGCTGTGAGCTGAAGTCTGATTAACATTGGGGGTCTGATTGCTGGTCTGATCTGAGGTCTAATGAAAAATATTTTTTCTTGCTGTCCCCCTCTAAAACCTGGTGTGTCTTATGGGCTGGTGCGTCTTATAGGACAAAAAATACGGTAAGTTTGTGGGTGTAACATGAAAAATTGTGGAAAAGTTCAAGGGGTATGAATACATTTTCAAGGCACTGTATAACCCATAATAATAAAAAAAAAAAAAAACTAACCACTCCATATGTTGCTGTAAACTATCTTTATACCATACTTCGCCATGTGCACGAGCCCTTTACTCCCATTTTATGTATCTTTATTACTGTTTTGCTTATTTCCTTCTCACCAGTGTATGGCTCTTACGTTACTACTGCAAATAATATTGTGATTATATTGATCTATACATTTTAATCTATTATGAACATCTAAACCAACAAAATGACCTCTAAAGAAAAAAAAAGAAAAAAAAAAAGGTTTTTCTTTGCTTTCCATCTCCTAGATGCTTCTAAACATCTGTGTAGAATATTTTGCGGGTTTTAGCATTCAGATTCTGGTGACTCTCCCAAGGTTTAATTCTCTCATTATTTCTGAAACTTTGCTGACATCTAATGGTTGGACACTGGATGAAGCAAAACTCCATATTATACACTCAGTGAGTGTCTCGGATGAGGGAGAACTGAACAAACTAAAAAAATTAGCATTTAAATTGACGACAAATTATGGATTTTATTTTTTATTTTATTTTTATATTTTGTGTCATATCTTGGACCATGTTTTATTATCAAAGCAACAAAAAAAGTTTCAAGGGGAAAACTTCAATTTGTTTGTGGACTCCGCATAAAGTAGGAAGCTGCAGTTTTCTTCCCTGGCGGACTTGCCCCCTTTAGAATGCACTGTTGCTCTCATTGCAGTCTATGTGACTGAAGCCTATGAACAGGGAATGGAAAAAAGAGGAGGTGAATGTTCAAGGGGAACAGCAATTCCATTTCGGACTGTTGGCCCCATTAAGATGCATTTCACACAGGAAGTCACCATATGGATGCAGCCTCTTTTTCCAGAAAATGTTTTTGCCCCTGAGGAAGTACACATCCTATTCACTTGAAGGGGTTGTCCCACAAAAATTATTTTAAAGTTTTCAAACCAGCACCTGGATCTGAATACTTTTGTAATTACATGTAATAAAAAAATTTGCGTAGTCACTGAGATAGGGTCCATTCACATGTCCGCAACTTGGGTCCGGACCCATTCATTTTCAATGGGGTCGAAATGGATGCGTACAGCACACTATGTGCTGTCCGCATCCGCATTTCCGGATCAGCACTTCCGGATGCGAAATTCCTTTCCCGGAAAAAATAGAACACGTCCTATTCTTGTCCGCAACTGCGGACAAGAACAAGCGTTTTCTATTATAGTGCCGGCGATGTGCGGTCCGCAAAATGCGGAACGCACATTGCCGGTGTCCATGTTTCCGCACTTCTGGATCCGAAATTCCGTTCCCGAAAAAAATAGAACATGTCCTATTCTTGTCTGCAACTGTGGACAAGAAAAAGCGTTTTCTATTATAGTGCCGGCGATGTGCGGTTCGCGAAATGCAGAACGCACATTGCCGAAGTCCATGTTTCCGCACTTCTGTATCCGAAATTCCGTTCCCGAAAAAAATAGAACATGTCCTATTCTTGTCCGCAACTGCATTTTCTATTATAGTGCCGGCGATTTGCGGTCGGCGAAATGCAGAACGCACATTGCCGGTGTCTGTGTTTTGCGTATCCGCAATTTGCGGACCGCAAAACACCTATGGACGTTTGAATGGACCCTTTTTCAATAAGATGTATCTGTATAGCGCCACCTGCTGTTTGTTCCTTTTCTTATTTCTTTGTCCTGCTCACTGAGATGGCCGCACATGCTCAGTTTCATCACAACTGCCTCCTGAGCTGTGATAGGGAGAGAGCTGCACAAGAAAGACACTTCCCTTGAGCTGCAGCAGAAGAGAGATGACCCCAAGCTGCAGCAGAAAGGGCGCACGCCTGAGCTGCCAGCTTGATATAAATTTAGCAGAGCAACTGGAGGGAGGAATGAATGTGGAGATCTCTGGATCCATGTGAAGTACAGGGCTGGTTCTAGCTTTGTTAGAAAGAGATTTTCATGTATTATATGTAGAGATGAGCAAATTAGTCAAAATTTTTATTCAGGTGCTTCGCCGAATTTTACAATAAAATTTGCTTTGTGACAAATTACTTTATCATGAAGCACATTTCTTTGTAAGTAGTGAGTGCAATGACAGGGAGCGGCGCAATCATTGTACCCCTCAGATGCCGTGTTCATGCATGATCACGACATCTGATATATATAACAGAGCATACAATAAAAAAATCATACTTACCTGATCCATTTGCTCGCAACGAGCTGGCTGCCGTCATCCTACTTGAAGATCTGGCACAAAATCTTGCGTGGCCCGTGATGATGTCACTGCGCACAGGATTTTGCGCTTGATCTTCAAGCAAATGGTTCAGCTAAGTATGTTTTCTTGTTTTTTTACACTATTTCATGTTGAATTGATTTGCTACTAGCGATGAGCGGCATAGGCAATATTCGTTTTCGCGATATTTTGTGAATTTTTCGCATAATATTCACAATTAATTTGCAAATTCTAGAATGTGTGATCTCCAGTCATTATTTTCGCGATTGCACAAATTGGCACTAATGATGCATATTGATGACATATATTTTTTGCGCAATACATGCAACTTCACATTTTATCAGGTCTGAGTAGATATTACTGATTGGTGTGACATCACAGCGCTATGTCTGTAGCCTGTATGTATGGACAGCAGAGAAACAGTAATCCCTATCACACTACCTAACACCCTGCACTGGAACCTATCAGCTACACTATATCACTATCTAACCTACACTGACCATCTCCCACTAACTATCTGTATTAGCTCATATATATAACTATCTAACTAATGTAATTGGTGTAGGGGGATCAGCTCTCTTTCGGGGGTCAATCTCACAGATATCTTCAGGACACCAAGTTTAAGATCCAAACACGGTGCTTTATTGCGGCACATCCACATAAACAATAATACAAAATAATAAACACTCGCCCGGCTGGGCTCTAACTAAACACACAGATCCCTCACTCACCTAAGTCCCTGTTCACACCCTGTGAACACGTGCGGCTTTCTGAGCCAATGTCCCACAGCCTCCTGGCTGTACAGAGCACAGTACGCCCACTGTCTCCAGTCCAGTGTCTCTTGGGTGATCGTGGTCTCTCAGCCCTCCTGGCTTGGACCAAACTGACAGATCCTCCAGGCCTCTGTCCACAGGTAACACACTCCCCTCTTTTTGACACCCTGGGAGGTGCTTTATGCCAGCCTGATTACTTCTGTAACATCCCGGAGTTATGTTATTAAACTCTTTTTCCCCGCTACTATTTGTTGGTAACATGTGCCTTGTCATCTAATGTGATTTATCACATTCTCACTAATGTGCATATTCTAAGCTCTTGTTAAATGTATTTTCTGTAATGTCCATGTACACCAGCAGGTGGCAGCAATGTGTTAGCAGGGCCTTAGTAACAGTTTAGTATTTCTAGACTGGAATAGTTTATTCCAGTTTACTCCCCCCTCTTTGAGCAGAGTGGGCTCGCCCATGTCCTGCCTCATGGGGAGGAAAGGAAGTTAGACTTAGTGTGCCAGCCACCCCGGCTAGGGGAAGGCTGTGCTGGTAGGAGTTCCCAGTTTTAGGGATCCCAAACCAGGATCTTGTCTCGGTTGAGACCAAAGATCTTCATTCCCAGTCTGAGCCCTTCAGCCTCAACTGGTGACAAGCAAGCAGCCATTTCCAGAACTCCAGGACGAACCATTCCCTGTGAGCATAACTGTGAGTAACATCCAGAGACCAGGAGAAGCCAAATTCCATCTCAGCTAGTCAGTCCCATACACAGCAGAAGATAGACAGAGCAGAAGATATATATTCCTGCCATATTCTCCAGGCACATGATAGAAGCAGAAGAGATATTGATCCCTGCCATACATTGCCAGTACCTGCTGGGACCAAAGACTATTGCTGTACCTCATATGGATTAATGCTGCCTCCAGTAAAAACAAGTTGAATTATATTTCAAGTTTGGATCTCATTCATTGCTACCAAGTTCCTCAATTACTCCTACTAGCAACACACTCATTTATTGCAAGTGAGCCAGGATCCAGGATTCCAGCCGTACCAAGGTAGGAGACCCCGTTGACACTATACCTACTACCACACAGAGACATTACACCACTCTGGCATTCCTCACCTAGTACGTGAGTTGCAACACCTTAAAGGGCCCTGAGACTGTACCCTGTGCATGCTGCAATTGGCGTCACAAACAAAAAACATAGACTCTTATACCCATATTCGGACCCACTGCATATTTTGGCGTCTGCCTAACCGTACCACGGTCCTGCTCATTGCACTTCCAGCTGGTCTCGCCTGTGGTCGAATAGGGGTGTGGACCGAACTATCCACCCCTTCCTTGCCTCTACCCTGCGTGAGACCTGTCACTGTCTCACATTGGATAAGAAATAGGATCCAAATGAAAGCACAGAGCACAGCAATGTCACTGCTCTCTCTCTCAGAACTGCAATAAAACAGCAGAAAATGGCTGCTGGGGAGTTTCCTATATACACTGCTCAAAAAAATAAAGGGAACACTTAAACAACACAATGTAACTCCAAGTCAATCACACTTCTGTGAAATCAAACTGTCCACTTAGGAAGCAAAAATCAATTTCACATGCTGTTGTGCAAATGGGATACACAACAGGTGGAAATTATAGGCAATTAGCAAGAAACCCCCAATAAAGGAGTGGTTCTGCAGGTGGTGACAACAGACCACTTCTCAGTTCCTATGCTTCCTGGCTGATGTTTTGGTCACTTTTGAATGCTGGCGGTGCTTTCACTCTAGTGGTAGCATGAGACGGAGTCTACAACCCACACAAGCGGCTCAGGTAGTGCAGCTTATCCAGGATGGCACATCAATGCGAGCTGTGGCAAGAAGGTTTGCTGTGTCTGTCAGCGTAGTGTCCAGAGCATGGAGGCGCTACCAGGAGACAGGCCAGTACATCAGGAGACGTGGAGGAGGCCGTAGGAGGGCAACAACCCAGCAGCAGGACCGCTACCTCCGCCTTTGTGCAAGGAGGAACAGGAGGAGCACTGCCAGAGCCCTGCAAAATGACCTCCAGGAGGCCACAAATGTGCATGTGTCTGCTCAAACGGTCAGAAACAGACGACTCCATGAGGGTGATATGAGGGCCCGACGTCCACAGGTGGGGGCTGTGCTTACAGCCCAACACCGTGCAGGACGTTTGGCATTTGCCAGAGAACACCAAGATTGGCAAATTCGCCACTGGCGCCCTGTGCTCTTCACAGATGAAAGCAGGTTCACACTGAGCACATGTGACAGACGTGACAGAGTCTGGAGACGCCGTGGAGAACGTTCTGCTGCCTGCAACATCCTCCAGCATGACCGGTTTGGCATTGGGTCAGTAATGGTGTGGGGTGGCATTTCTTTGGAGGGCCGCACAGCCCTCCATGTGCTCGCCAGAGGTAGCCTGACTGCCATTAGGTACCGAGATGAGATTCTCAGACCCCTTGTGAGACCATATGCTGGTGCGGTTGGCCCTGGGTTCCTCCTAATGCAAGACAATGCTAGACCTCATGTGGCTGGAGTGTGTCAGCAGTTCCTGCAGGACGAAGGCATTGATGCTATGGACTGGCCCGCCTGTTCCCCAGACCTGAATCCAATTGAGCACATCTGGGACATCACGTCTCGCTCTATCCACCAACGTCACGTTGCACCGCAGACTGTCCAGGAGTTGGCAGATGCTTTAGTCCAGGTCTGGGAGGAGATCCCTCAGGAGACTGTCCGCCACCTCATCAGGAGCATGCACAGGCGTTGTAGGGAGGTCATACAGGCACGTGGAGGCCACACACACTACTGAGACTCATTTTGACTTGTTTTAAGGACATTACATCAAAGTTGGATCAGCCTGTAGTGCGTTTTTCCATGGGTTGAAAAATTTGATTTCGATTTTTTTATTTTTGTTGTCAGCACATTCAACTATGTAAAGAACAAAGTATTTCAGAAGAATATTTAATTAATTCAGATCTAGGATGTGTTATTTTTGTGTTCCCTTTTTTTTTTTTGAGCAGTGTAGTAAGGTGTAGGCAGCTTTGCTATTGGTTGCTAGGGATGTTGCTAAGCTCTGACAAAGATATTGCAGCCTTCTCATTGGCCCACAAGCAAGAAGGGAGGTTACTGATGAAAAAGAAAAATCTAGAATATTAGCGATTACGAATATATATCACTATATTCTACATCTTCGTAAATTCTCAAAGTGCCCATATCCGCAATAAAAATTAGCGATTTGCAATCTATTTGCAAGACTATTTGCAATCAACACTATTCGCTACCATGAAGCACAAGGAAATTCGGCTTCGCGGCAAATCGAATTTATCCTGAAATTCGAATGGACTTCGATTCGTATGAATTTGCTCTTAAAGGGATAATCCCTTTAAGAGCGAATTCACGCCACTGTTTTGATTTGCAATTTTTTGCTCAACTAGAGGGAAAGAACAACGGAAATAACAGAAGTCCAGGACTCGGCACGTACAGTAACTGGCCCTAAATGAAGCCATACAGCTCCCATTGACTATAATAGCGTCCGTTTGGTTTCCATTAGGGAGCCCACTTTATTAGCCAACAGAAAGGTCCTGCAAGCAGTTCTGCTGTTGCACATGGAATCTGCGACAGTTTCCAATGCAGATGTGAACAAGCCCTCACAACGTTTTAAATTCTTTTTAAATATCTTTCCAGATGGTATTCTTATCTGTGATAACAAGGAGGACAGAGAAGGAGGAAGGACCCGCGGACACTCCTGCCATGCTACACGCCAAGGATGAGATGTCAGCACTGTTCATCTCGCGTGTCCCTGTGATTGATAGAACAACAAGTGACAGCAAGAGGTGCAAAGAGGAGAACTTCTGCCCAGACAGATTGTCTGATTAGAAGAATGGTGTGTAGAAGAATGGTTGCTCTACTGCAAGTAAAATTGGGCATCACATCCCAAGCCTAGGGCAGCAAAAATGCATCTACACAAACCATCAGAAGGCATTTGTATGATACTGGGCTAAGAGACAGGTATCCAGCTAAAGGTGTCCACTGACCTAAGCCACCAATCTCAGATCTAGCAGTGACGGGAAAGTTCCACCTCCTGCAGCAGAAGTCTCATAGAGCACCCTGACTCCTTACAGATCTACAGACAGAGTGTCACTAGGGGGTCAGCAGTCCTAAAGTCCAGCTACCAGACTAAAGCCGAGTTTAGCATAGCAGAGAGAGAAAGTTATAAAGTTTGCCTGCCAGTTTATGCCAAAGCCTGCTGGAACCAAGAAAAAGCCTGACTATTGTCTGGATGCAAGTTGATGCAAGTAAAGATTTTGAACTTTATAAGAGTCTGGACTTGACACTTAATCTCCACCATTACTCATCCCCTTTATTGCTTCGGAGCCTAACACTGGGGAGCAAAGGTATCCAGGTAGGAGCACCGTGACAAACAGAGACTATAAATGGCCGCACCTCACCACTCGGCATTCCTGTAGACCTGGGACATTATCGGCCCTGGGGGGAGGCGGCACGTTGCACATGGAACGAGCGGTATGGTCATTTTTCCAAAGTGTCCTGCTGTATTTCAAAAAGACAATACAAGGCCACATGTTGTTCATGTTACTGTGAGCAGCCTTCATGGCCTAAACATGCCACCATGTCCTGCAGCATCTTCGGATTTGTCTCACTTTGAGCACATTTAAGAAATAATTGGAAGGCAATTGCAAAGGGAACTGCTCAAGTGCACGCAGTGTGACAGAACATTCCTCAGACAACAATTAATAACCATTAATAGCCTCAATAATAACATGGCAAGGAATGTAAGGGCTGATATTTATCATACTCAATACCGTATATATATTTTGAATATTTTGTTTCCACGTTTTATTTGTTTCCATATTATTAGCATGTCGACTGATCTTGTGAGTTCCATAATTCCATACTTTACTTCTTGATGTTGCTATTATGACTATAAGTACACTGCTCAAAAAAATAAAGGGAACACTTAAACAACACAATGTAACTCCAAGTCAATCACACTTCTGTAAAATCAAACTGTCCACTTAGGAAGCAACACTGAGTGACAATCAATTTCACATGCTGTTGTGCAAATGGGATAGACAACAGGTGGAAATTATAGGCAATTAGCAAGACACCCCCAATAAAGGAGTGGTTCTGCAGCTGGTGACCACAGACCAGTTCTCGGTTCCTATGCTTCCTGGCTGATGTTTTGGTCACTTTTGAATGCTGGCGGTGCTTTCACTCTAGTGGTAGCATGAGACGGAGTCTACAACCCACACAAGTGGCTCCGGTAGTGCAGCTTATCCAGGATGGCACATCAATGCGAGCTGTGGCAAGAAGGTTTGCTGTGTCTGTCAGCGTAGTGTCCAGAGCATGGAGGCGCTACCAGGAGACAGGCCAGTACATCAGGAGACGTGGAGGAGGCCGTAGGAGGGCAACAACCCAGCAGCAGGACCGCTACCTCCGCCTTTATGCAAGGAGGAACAGGAGGAGCACTGCCAGAGCCCTGCAAAATGACCTCCAGCAGGCCACAAATTTGCATGTGTCTGCTCAAACGGTCAGAAACAGACTCTATGAGGGTGATATGAGGGCCCGACGTCCACAGGTGGGGGTTGTGCTTACAGCCCAACACCGTGCAGGACGTTTGGCATTTGCCAGAGAACACCAAGATTGGCAAATTCGCCACTGGCGCCCTGTGCTCTTTACAGAAAGCAGGTTCACACTGAGCGCATGCGACAGACGTGACAGAGTCTGGAGACGCCATGGAGAACGTTCTGCTGCCTGCAACATCCTCCAGCATGACCGGTTTGGCATTGGGTCAGTAATGGTGTGGGGTGGCATTTCTTTGGAGGGCCGCACAGCCCTCCATGTGCTCGCCAGAGGTAGCCTGACTGCCATTAGGTACCGAGATGAGAACCTCAGGCCCCTTATGAGACCATATGCTGGTGCGGTTGGCCCTGGGTTCCTCCTAATGCAAGACAATGCTAGACCTTATGTGGCTGGAGTGTGTCAGCAGTTCCTGCAAGACGAAGGCATTGATGCTATGGACTGGCCTGCCCGTTCCCCAGACCTGAATCCAATTGAGCACATCTGGGACATCATGTCTCGCTCTATCCACCAACGTCACGTTGCACCACAGACTGTCCAGGAGTTGGCAGATGCATTAGTCCAGGTCTGGGAGGAGATCCCTCAGGAGACCGTCCGCCACCTCATCAGGAGCATGCACAGGCATTGTAGGGGGGTCATACAGGCACGTGGAGGCCACACACACTACTGAGCCTCATTTTGACCTGTTTTAAGGACATTACATCAAAGTTGGATCAGCCTGTAGTGTGTTTTTCCACTTTAATTTTGAGTGTGACTCCAAATCCAGACCTCCACGGGTTGAAAAATTTGATTTCCATTTTTTAATTTTTGTGTGATTTTGTTGTCAGCACATTCAACTATGTAAAGAACAAAGTATTTCAGAAGAATATTTAATTAACTCAGATCTAGGATGTGTTATTTTTGTGTTCCCTTTATTTTTTTGAGCAGTGTACTATAATACCACCTCCTAGGTACAAAAATACAAAAACTATTATAATACTGCCCCTATGTACAAGAATATAACTACTATAATACTGCCTCCTATGTACAACAATATAACTACTATAATACTGCCTCCTATGTACAAGAATATAAATACTATAATATTGCTCCCTATGTACAAGAATATAACTACTGTAATACTGCTCCTATGTACAAGAATATAACTACTATAATACCGCTCCTATGTACAAGAATATAACTACTATAATACTGCTCCTATGTACAAGAATATAACTACTATAATACTGCCTCCTATGTACAAGAATATAACTACTATAATACTGATCCTATGTACAAGCATATAACTACTATAATACTGCTCCTATGTACAATAATATAACTATAATAATACTGATCCTATGTACAAGAATATAACTACTATAATACTGCTCCTATGTACAAGAATATAACTACTATAATACTGCTCCTATGTACAAGAATATAACTAGTATAATACAGCCTCCTATGTACAAGAATATAAATACTATAATACTGATCCTATGTACAAGAATATAACTACTATAATACTGCCTCCTATGTTCAAGAATATAACTACTATAATACTGCTCCAATGTACAAGAATATAACTACTATAATACTGCTCCTATGTACAAGAATATAACTACTATAATACTACTCCTATGTACAAGAATATAACTACTATAATACCGCTCCTATGTACAAGAATATAACTACTATAATACCGCTCCTATGTACAAGAATATAACTACTATAATACCGCTCCTATGTACAAGAATATAACTACTATAATACTGCTCCTATGTACAAGAATATAACTACTATAATACTGCCTCCTATGTACAAGAATATAACTACTATAATACTGCCTCCTATGTACAAGGATACAACTACTATAATACTGCTCCTATGTACAAGAATATAACTACTATAATACTGCCTCCTATGTAAAAGAATATAAAAACTATAATACTGCCTCCTATGTACAAGAATATAACTACTATAATACTACTCCTATGTACAAGAATATAACTACTATAATACCGCTCCTATGTACAAGAATATAACTAATATAATACTGATCCTATGTACAAGAATAGAACTACTATAATACTGCTCCAATGTACAAGAATATAACTACTATAATACTGCTCCTATGTACAAGAATATAACTACTATAATGATCTTTTTATTTAAAAACAGGCAACAAAATATTACAATACACTTACAATAAAATCATAGAAAAGAATAATATAAAGTGACATCATAACGCATTATACAATTGCTGACACATGGATGTTCCTCCAGCACACGTTATTGCGGTTATTTTTCAGGTCTTTCTTATATATCATCTTCAGACTTTCCAGGATATTATATAAGATTTTATCACAGGTCAGGAGCTCTCTGTTGATGACCAGGCAGCACCGCGCACACCACAGATGGTACATGGTCACCACATTCACTACATACAGGGAACTTCTGCTGTATTGTCTGAGATCTGGGGGGAAGTCTCCATACAAGAGCTGATTATACGGCTGCCCCACTAGATGTGGTAACTGAAGAGACAGTGACACGGCCTCCCATACCTGGACACTGAACGGACAGTCCAGCAGAAGATGCTCCATAGTCTCCAGTACCTGACGGCATTGCTCTCTAGGGCAGGATCTGTCTGGCACATTTCTACACTTTTGATTTTCCCTGACATACATTTTTCCATGAAATGCCAGCCATGACACATCCTTCATGTGAGCGGGGACTCTGGGGTCCTCCAGGATTTTCACAGCCTGTTTTACATCCAGGTTCGGGGCGTTCCTCAGCTGGATATGGGCACTAAACTGAGATATCAGCAGGTTCTTATACATCTCTTTCCTACTGAACTGCTTTACCTCACCATATAAGATTTTCCATTTAATGATCTTGCTAATTGCTTGTACCGCATACCAAGAAACGTTATTCTTAATGCGCCCCGAGATCCTCTTAATGGGGTCACCTACCGACCACACAGAGACAAACTGCTGGATCTGGTTCTTAAACAGATGACTCCACGGCTTCACCTCTAAACTCTTACAAAATGAGAAATTCTTCATCAGAAACATTAGGTTAAAGAACAGCTCTGGGCAGGGCATGGACAGGCCGCCCTCCTTCTGGGGGAGATAGACAATGTTCCTCCTGACTATATTCACCCTATTACCCCACAAGAAGTGGAAGAAGATATTGGTCAGTCTGGTAAGTAACTTATCGGGCACTGGGAACACCACACTGACATAGAGGAATAGCGGGAGCAGGAAGCTTTTCAGCAGGCGGATCTTCTCCTGATAAGTCAGCTTCCAGTGCCTCCAGCACTGCACCTTCTGCTCACACACCGCCAGCTTCTCCTCCCAGTTCACCTTCCCATCATCTACAGTTCCAAAATGAACCCCCAAAATCTTTATCTTGCCCTGCACTGTTCTAAAGGGCACTGAGAAGACCCCACGGTCAACCCCCAGCCACAACGCCTCACTCTTATCCATATTCACAGCAGAATTCGACACTGGAGAGAAAGCTGCTATCTCCTGTTGTAGGGCCACACAGTCCTCACCAGACGAGACCAGAACCGTCACATCGTCCGCATAAGCACAGAACTTTATGTTCACTCTTTTACTCTGTAGGTGACATTCCAACCCCAAAAGATTTCTATTATCCTGCAACTTTCTTAAAAAAGGATCCAGACTGAAGACGTACAATAATGGGCTTAGAGGGCAGCCCTGCCTTACACCAGACATGATCCTAAAGGGCTCTGCCAAGTGACCATTAATCAGAGGCTGGCTTACCGCCTCCTTATAGAGAACCTGCAGCCATTGTACGAAGCGTGCAGGAAGGCCATACTCCAACAACACCTGGTACAGGTAGTCATGATGGACTCTATCAAAGGCCTTGCTCTGGTCTAACCCCACCACATATGCTCCTCCACTGTGCTGCCTGATGTAGGTCACCGCTTCCCTCACCAGCAGCAATGAGTCCTCTATAGTCCGGCCTTTCACACCACACGTCTGGTTGGAGATGATCAGGTTATCCGCCACCGCACTCAGCCTGTGATACAAGATCTTGGCCAAGACTTTATAATCAGTGTTTAATAAAGACAATGGACGCCAGTTTTTTAAGTCTTTTAGATTTCCTTTCTTTGCCAGGAGAACCAGAACAGATTTATACTGTGACTGTAGAAGTTTCCTGGCAGATAGGCAGTCATTATAGACCTGCGCCAGGTCTGGGGCTAATATATCTCTGAACTCCTTATAGAATTCACTTGTCAGACCGTCCAGGCCCGGGCTCTTCTTAGTTTTTAAGGAGTCAATGCTCCTCTTCACCTCCTCCTCAGTTATGGGCTCAGCCAAGCCATCTGCTTGTACATGATCTAGTTTAGGGAGTTTGACGCCTTTCAGGTAAGTTCTGATGCTGTCACCACTTATCTGACGGCCATTAAACAGATTTTTGTAATAATCTCCAATAATCTTGTGGAGTTTACTTTGATCTGACTGCTCTGTCCCCTCCTCATCTAACAGGCTGGTCATAAGCTTCTTATTAACCCTGTTCTTACAGGCAATATAGGGGTCTGGGTTGTGAACCCCCCAATTATCGAACTGCCCCTCTGCTTTGAGAGACTTGAGGCGGTCATACTGCAGCTCTCGCATCTCCTGCTTTATCTGGCTGACGTACTTACCATCTATCTTCTCACCACTATTGATCTTACCATATAACCTGCTTAACTTCAGCCTCAGTGCAGAATACCTCATATACTCCACATTACTACGTCTCCTAGCAGCACGTATCAGAAACTGCTTGATATCACCCTTCATACACTCCCACCACTCCGCTGCGTCATCACACATACACTGGGTGGTCCTCCGGTCATTATAGAAGGTGGTAAAGGCCTCTCTGAACCCTGGATCTTGCAGCACCGAGCTGTTCACCTTCCAGTAGCCCCTACCACAGACCACGGCCCCGGCCAGATCCAACGTGACACTCACCATACAATGGTCAGAGAACTCTATGGGACTCGTCCTGTCGTCAGAGCTCCTAACTTCACGTTTTATATACACCCGGTCTATTCTACTGGCGTTACCGGCCTTATGGTAAGTGTAGGCTCTATTGGAGCCACGCAAACCATAAGGATCCACTAAATGAGCCTGCTGGACCATATTGTTAAGGAAGTTCTCATCATATCTCAGTTGCTTATGACTACTGGAACGGTCCACATTACAGGAGACACTATTAAAATCCCCACACATTATAAACACCCTGGATGTAAAACAATATGGCTTCATCTGCTGGAATAATTCCCTCCTCTCCTTTCTAGTCTGAGGAGCATAGACATTAATGACTCTATAGTACACAGTGTCCAGTATAAAATCCAGCATCAAGCAGCGGCCCGAACAGATCTCCAGGACTCTCTCCACCTCAACTTCTATCTTATTGAAGAGAATCGCCACATCGTCATTTCTCTCCAGCCCGAAGGACCAGAAAGATGCTCCATGTCTCCAGTCTCTCTTGGCTGCAAACACCTGAGCATTGCTCTTCAAATAAGTCTCCTGTAAGAAGAAGATATCAGATCTCTCCTGAGACAGACGCTGGTAGATCGCCTGCCGCCTGTTTTTAGTCTTCACACTATTCACATTTATAGAGCTGATTCTCAGCCTCATCCAGGACACTTAGGTTTTCTTATTCTTTTTCCTCTTTCCACTACTGTGACCTTTAGAACCCCATCTTTTGGTGGACACTGAAGGGTCAGGTTCATCTTCCAGAGGGTCACCATCAGGGTTATGTGAAGAAACATAGTCCATTTCAACCTTTTCTTCGGACTCTTCTTCCCCTAGCGCCCCGTACTGCCCGGAGGTTATGGCCAGCACTGGCGGATCCGGGGTTTTCTTTGCTGTAGTGCTGTTCTTTCTTTTTACAGTCTGAAACCCGTCTTCATCCACAGAGGACCTCCTGAGCTTCCTGAGCCCTGCAGCTGGACCATCAGGCTTTGTAGACGTAGAGGGCAGTTCTTTAGGTGGTTTGACAGCTAGTTTACTGGTCACTTTACTCTGCAGATGAGAATTCTCTTCAGTGGCTGGTACTTGTAGTGCTACAGATGGTACTTTAGCTTCCACAGCAGGATTTCTGGATTTCAAAGTCTTTTCAATAGCTGGTACTTGTGGTTCAGCAGATGTTGGTACTTGTAATGGAGTAGTTTGGCTATCAGTCTCCAACTCTGCCGGTACTTGTAGTGCATCAGCAGGGTCAACACTCTCTACAGCAGGGTCACTAGTACTTTGCATTACTTCAGCAGGACGATTACCAGTTTCTGGGGCTGTATCTGCTCTTGCAGTGACATCCTCCTGACCTTCCTCCATGGCCTCTGAGAAGATCTCAACACTGCCTTTATTATGATCTGCATGCGGACATTCCCGGAACGTATGACCAGATCCTAAACACAGGTTACAGATGACTGGACCTGTACAGTCGTCCTTTGAATGACCAAACTGTCCACAAAATGAGCACTTTATACGGGAGCAGTTGATGGCGAGGTGCCTGCCCCCACATCTGTGACACAGTCGCGACTGACCGGGGTAGTAGCATATCCCTCTCTCTGAGCCCAGGTAGAAGGAGTGTGGCAGATGTCTGGTCACACCATTGTTCTGCGCTAGTTGTACCATCACGGTGTATCCGCCATTCCAGATGTCTTCCTCATCATAGATTTTTACGGGATGACTCTTCAACATACACTGTCTGCTCAGCCAATGCTCCAGATCTGCCAGCGCCACCACCTCAGACTGGAACAAGATGGTGGCCTTCACTACCTGAGGCTTGGATAGCTGGATCACCTGTAGATGCTCCCAAATTGACTGCTCCTTCGTGTCATTGTATATGTTCCAGAATAAGTCCAGATCATACTGAAGCTTAAAGCTGATGTCATAGATCCTGCTGGAGGGGATATGGATCAGGGCGTACACCTCAGAGGCCTTAAATTTCATGAAGTCCTTCAGAAGAACCTTCCCTATATACAGTCTGGAGGGGAGACTATCTTCTGGACCCATATACTTAATCCGTACAGCGTTCCTTCTCTGAGGTGGAGGGTTAGCCGGCCTTGTAACATTGGAGAACAGTCTCCTGAATTGTGGACGGTCAGCAGGAGGATCAGTGCTGGGCCTCTCCTCTACAGGCTTACTGACTCCAGATTGTCCTGCAGATCCACCTGTGTCTGCTCCAGACTTCTGTGTACCTGACACTGTGGACGACTGAGGGTCCTGTGCACTGACCTCCATGTCTGCTCCAGTCTGCTGTGTACCTGACACTGTGGACGACTGAGGGTCCTTTGTACTGACCTCCATGTCTGCTCCAGTCTGTGTAGTTGTCTCCTCTGAGAGCTGATCGAGCGTGGTCTCATCCACAACACTGAGTGGGGTCTCATCCACAGCACTGAGCGGGGTCTCAACCACAGCACTGAGCGGGGTCTCAACCACAGCACCTAGCAGGGTCTCCTCCACAGCACTGAGCAGGGTCTCCTCCACAGCACTGAGCAGGGTCTCCCCCACAGCACTGAGCAGGGTCTCCCCCACAGCACTGAGCAGGGTCTCCCCCACAGCACTGAGCAGGGTCTCCCCCACAGCACTGAGCAGGGTCTCCTCCACAGCACTTAGCGGGGTCTCAATCACAATGTCCATACATGATGCACTCTCCTGCCCACACACAGGATTGCTGTTCTCATTCACTTCAGCAGAGTTACAAGCTGAGTCCACTGCAATTAACTCCTTGTTGGATGGCTCACTTTGCTCCATAGTATTCCCAGCATTTTCAGAGACTGATTGCTCAGACCCCATACATAGTGACCCTGAAAGCAGTGACCCTCCAGGTGCTGCACCCACACATCTCTGAGGGTTTCCTTGCTTCACCATATTATGCACATTGCTGTAATCTTTCTTTTTTATTTCTATGATTTCTTTTATCTTCACATTCTGGGCTCTGGCCTCCCTCTTTTTCTCCATTGCCCAGCTTTCCACTTTAGGTATTGTGTTTTTACCTTTATCTAGTTTATCTTTTAATATATCAAGTTCACGTGTGCAGTCATCCAGGCATTCATACTTCATCAGCTTTTTCTTGGGATCAGCCTCTGTCTTTATCTCATCTCTTAACTTAGAAATGCGCCTTTCCAGTTTAAATAAACTTGTCTTTGTCACAGTTGTACTTAATCCAGAAGCACTACAAGTTTCAGTTGACTCACCAGCCACTATTTCCAGATCATCGCTTCCAAGATCTCCATGCTGCAGGCCACACTCCAAGCTCTGGGCTTTCCCAGGATCATCAGCCCAGCTCCCCTCCCCTCCACCTGGGTCAGAAGCCATGCCCCCTCCCTGCAGGGAGCTCAGCAGCACACGTCTATCCTCTCCTATGGACAAGAATAGAACTACTATAATACTGCCTCCTATGTACAAGAATATACCTACTATAATACTGCCTCCTATGTACAAGAATATAACTACTATAATACTGATCCTATGTACAAGAATATAACTACTATAATAATGCTCCAATGTACAAGAATATAACTACTATAATACTGCTCCTATGTACAAGAATATAACTATTTTAATACTGTCTCCTATGTACAAAAATATAACTACTATAATACTGCTCCAATGTACAAGAATAGAACTACTATAATACTGCTCCTATGTACAAGAATATAACTACTATAATACTGCTCTAATGTACAAGAATAGAACTACTATAATACTGCCTCCTAGCTGTGAGGACATGTGTTGGTGGTTCTCCTGATGTCTGGAGCAAGCCTGGGCAGGGATGCTCCCCAAGCAAGGCCCATGCTTCCAGGCCTCCACTGGGAGGAAACTCCCAGGCTCTTTCCAGTATGGATATAAGTTCCAAAGTGAATCCTGTGACAAGGAATGACTAGAATGGAAGAAACACCAGTGCAAATAAGAAAGATGGAGTAACGGTTGTGGTTCCAGCAGAAAAGAAAGATTCAGCAGCAGTGAGTACAACTAAGAAAGGTGGAGAGAAGCAGGCTTCTAGCCCGGGCATGCAATGTCCAGTACAGCATAGTGACTCCCAAATGGTATCTGACTTAATAGGATGGAAGATTAGTGCAACCCTTTACCACCCACATCCCCCCTTTTCCCATTAACAAACAGAGGAGACCTCTTTTGGAGTAAAAAGCCGTAGTGCCCCATTTATTAACATATTAACCATCATAACATTTCTTTACATAACTTGCATGTAATAACCCCCCAATAATGAGGGATCCTGGAAGGCAACCCAATCATATTGATCCTCCAGTTGAAGTTTTTAACCTTACCCTTGGCTAAACTCACTGACCCAAGGGCACCAAACATAAACATCATGCCCCTGCAGGCCTTCTAGCCCAAACAGGAGCACCCACCCTTCAACTCTCCAAACCTCCTAAGCTGCATGCCCGAAAGCGTCATGCAACTATTCCAAATATTTTGCCTCCTAGAATCCCCTTTTTACCTGCCAGAAACGAACATCGGTGACACCTCACCTATGTTCGTCCTGCCAGACCCGAACTGCCGTCTCTAACCCCTCTTGCAACCCCAACGCCCACAAATCTATCCCCACCTCATTTTAGTGAACACCGTCTTCCCGTAGGAACTGTGTAGACGCCTCCTCCAACTCTCTATGATGCACAACAACACCCCCTTGCCAACGTACAAAACGCCCTACCTTCTTGTACAACTTCCCATGTGCCTTGATGATACGATCAACTAGGGTTGTTGCGGGTATCGAAATTTCAATACCCAATCGTTACTTTTGAAATTTCAATACCCAATCGTCCATTTTTTCGATACTGGCCTGCGCTGCTGCGCAGTCTAGTATCTCTGAACATGAGCGCACTGATGTCAGCGTGCTCATGTTCCCTAAGCAGCACAGGGGAGAAGGAAGCAGTCTCTACCTCCCCCTGTGCTGCTGCTGCCGCTGCCACCAATAGGGAGAGAGGGGCAGAGGAGGGGCTGGCACACTGCGCCACCAATGATGGGAGGACCTTTGTTATGGGTTCGGACTTAGTTAAGTTACCAGGCTACATAGAGCGGTGCCCAGGGATCTCCCTGCACCTACTATTATTCCTGGGCGCCGCTCCGTTCGCCCGCCGTGCCCCAGTTACAGTCTCCTGCTCTGTATGCTAATTACTACTATCGGAGCGATGGGGAGGAGACATCAGCTTCTCTAGTGGGCGTTCACTGTGCCTTTCACTGTGCGTTTCACAGGGAGCTGCGATCAGCGGCAGTTAACCCCTCAGGTGCGGCACCTGAGGGGTTAACTGCCGCGGATTTGCTGCCAGTACCCGCCTTCTGTACTAAAGGTTAATTATCATTGGTGGCACAGTGCCCCCCCTCCCCCCAGTATTAGAATCATTGGTGGCGCAGTGCGCCCGCCCCCCCTCAACCCCCCAGTATTAAAATCATTGATGGCTCAGTGCCCCCTCCCCCCTCAACCCCCCCAGTATTAAAATCATTGGTGGCTCAGTGCCCCCTCCCCCCTCAACCCCCCAGTATTAAAATCATTGGTGGCAGTGGCCACAGGGTCCCCTCTTTATTGGTGGTGCAGTGGCAGCTTCTGATTGGAGCCCCAGCAGTGTAATCCTGGGGCTCCGATCAGTTACCATGGCAGCCAGGATGCTATTGAAGCACTGGCTGCCATAGTCGGCTCCCTGCTGCTGTGTGAACAGAGTCCTATTCACCCTGATAGAGCTGTATCAGGGTGAATAGGACAAGGGATGAAAAAATGCCAGGTTCTAGCCCCTAAGGGGGGAAATAGTTATTAAATAAAAAGTAAAAAAAAAAAAAGTAAAAAAAAAAACCCACCAAAATATTAAGTATAAATTACATATAAAATATATAAACAATAAATAAATAAGCATATCACATATCGCCATGTCCAAAAAGTCCAAACTATTAAAATAGAAAAAAATCTATGCGGTGAATGCCGGAACAGAAAATAAATTATTAAAATGCGGAATGCACGTGGCTTTTTTGGTTTATTTTTTTCGCATGGTATCGAATAGTATTGAGTATCGCAATACTTTTTTATGCTATCGAAATCGAATAAAAAATTTGGTATCGCAACAACCTCTGACCAGACTATCAACAAACCCGGGAACTCGGCCCAAAGCCACAACAGATCCAACTTGATGTCTCTTATCACATCTCTAGATCGCCGCACCCCCAAATCGTTGCCGCCAACATGCAGTACCAAAATATCTGGGTGTCAAAAAGAGGGGTAGAGGGTAGTGACCACTGGCTCCACCCACACCCCTGTCCCTGCCTACTTGCACCACTCGTCCTAGGCAAAGAATTACAACTGGACAACGTTCCCTAGCATGGGTAAGTGCGGAGGGATATACAAGACAAACAACAGATATGTCAACAAGCCGAGTCAGAACCAGGATGTCGCTAAAGTACAAAAAGATAATCAAAGAGAAGTCAAGTCCACGCCAAAGGTCAAACCAGGAGAAGCCAATAAATGCAGGGAGCAACCAGGGACGAAGTCGGGAATGGAGCCGGGAATCTAGCCGCATGTCACGCTGAACAAGTTCAGGAAGAGACTGAATTCACAGGCAACCTGTGGCCAGCAGGCTGCTTGTTAAATAGTGGAGAAGAGGAGTCATGTGACATGGCCAGAGTCACATGACTCATTCT
Source organism: Bufo bufo (assembly GCF_905171765.1). Classification (NCBI taxonomy): domain Eukaryota; kingdom Metazoa; phylum Chordata; class Amphibia; order Anura; family Bufonidae; genus Bufo; species Bufo bufo. Next base: position 677,424,054 of record NC_053391.1, on the reverse strand, counting down.
CCTGAATCCAGCAGAGCACCGAGTGATCAGCTCGGCGCTCAGGCTTACCGCAGTTGCCATAGAAACATAGAAACATAGAATGTGTCGGCAGATAAGAACCATTTGGCCCATCTAGTCTGCCCAATATACTGAATACTATGGATAGCCCCCGGCCCTATCTTATATGAAGGATGGCCTTATTCCTATCCCATGCATGCTTAAACCCCTTCACTGTATTTGCAGCTACCACTTCTGCAGGAAGGCTATTCCATGCATCCACTACTCTCTCAGTAAAGTAATACTTCCTTATATTACTTTTAAACCTTTGCCCCTCTAATTTAAAACTGTGTCCTCTTGTGGTAGTTTTTCTTCTTTTAAATATGCTCTCTTCCTTTACCGAGTTGATTCCCTTTATGTATTTAAAAGTTTCTATCATATCCCCTCTGTCTCTTCTTTCTTCCAAGCTATACATATTAAGGTCCTTTAACCTTTCCTGGTAAGTTTTATCCTGCAATCCATGTACCAGTTTAGTAGCTCTTCTCTGAACTCTCTCTAGAGTATCTATATCCTTCTGGAGATATGGCCTCCAGTACTGCGCACAATACTCCAAGTGAGGTCTCACCAGTGTTCTGTACAGCGGCATAAGCACTTCACTCTTTCTACTGCTTATACCTCTCCCTATACATCCAAGCATTCTGCTGGCATTTCGTGCTGCTCTATTACATTGTCTTCCCACCTTTAAGTCTTCTGAAATAATTACTCCTAAATCCCTTTCCTCAGATACTGAGGTCAGGACTGTGTCAAATATTCTATATTCTGCCCTTGGGTTTTTACGCCCCAGGTGCATTATCTTGCACTTATCCACATTAAATTTCAGTTGCCAGAGTTCTGACCATTCTTCTAGTTTTCCTAAATCCTTTTCCATTTGGCGTTTCCCTCCAGGAACATCAACCCTGTTACCTATCTTTGTGTCATCAGCAAAAAGACAAACCTTACCAGCGAGGCCTTTTGCAATATCACTTATGAAGATATTAAACAAAATCGGTCCCAGTACAGATCCCTGTGGAACCCCACTGGTAACATGACCTTGTTTTGAATGTTCTCCATTGACTACCACCCTCTGTTGTCTGTCACTCAGCCACTGCCTAATCCACTCAACAATATGGGAGTCCATGCTCAATGACTGCAGTTTATTGATAAGTCTTCTATGTGGGACAGTGTCAAAAGCCTTACTAAAATCTAGATATGCGATGTCTACTGCACCTCCACAGTCTATTATTTTATTCACCCAGTCAAAAAAATCTATAAGATTTGTTTGACATGATCTCCCTGAAGTAAACCCATGTTGTTTTTCATCTTGCAATCCATGGGATTTTAGATGTTCCACAATCCTATCCTTTAATAGGGTTTCCATTAATTTGCCTACTATTGATGTCAGACTCACTGGTCTATAGTTGCTCGATTCCTCCCTACTACCTTTCTTGTGAATGGGCACGACATTAGCCAATTTCCAATCTTCCGGGACGACTCCTGTTACTAATGATTGGTTAAATAAATCTGTTAACGGTTTTGCCAGCTCACCACTAAGCTCTTTTAATAATTTTGGGTGTATCTCATCAGGCCCCTGTGACTTATTTGTCTTCACCTGCCATGGACGCGAAGGACGCTGACTGCGCCAAGGGAATACGCGCGGCCAGATCATCCCCGTCCCTCGTTGCTGTGGAGACGAGGGCGTAGCGCATGTCCTTGTTCCGTATGAACTGCAAAGCGCTGACGCCGGTGAATAGGGGGAACCTGCCGTCGGCGCCTCGTGACACTGGGATTCTATCTAAAGATACATACAACCTAAGCTCCGGAAGAACCCTACTCCACAAAAGGCCCCACAAACCTATCCACTGAACCTGCACCACCTCATTTGGAAAACCCAACTGTCTTCCGTTCCTGCGAACTTCAGCACGCAGAGCTCCCCAGTATAGGTACGAATGCCCAAATATCCAGGCCAAACACGATGAAGACCCTGCAACAACAAGATTGAAAAAAAAAAATTAACTTTTCCCACTGTGACCAAACCGATGCATAAGCCGACCACGTACCTCTACTAACCAATTGCTGAATCAAGGATACTGACACCTCAAGGCCACGCTCCAGAGCCACTGGGGGCAAGGCAGCCCTTTCTCGTCCGCTCCTGGCACCAATGGAAGAAAACATTCCCACTAAAAACGAGAAAGAGCATCTGCCACTGAATTATCGACCCCAGGCACATGCACTGCTACAAAACAAGAATTAAATTCCAACCCCCGAAGAACCAGATACAATTGCAACACCGGCAACGAACTAGCCGTTTGCGTGCTTATAGCCTGTACCACCCCTAAATTATCACAGCAAAATCACACGCGTTTGTTATGTAACAAGTTCCCCCATAACTCTGTCGCTAAAACAATCAGAAATAACTCTAACAGCGCCAGATTCGTTAAGAAACCCGCCTTACGCCAGTCATCAGGCCACGGACCCGCACTCCACTGCCCCTGGCAAAAGGACCCATAGCCACACGCTCCGGACGCATCCGTATACAACTCCAAATCAAAACTTGACACCGGCGCCTCGATCCAAACCGAACGCCCATTAAACTTGCTCAAAAAACTATCCCACACCGCTAAGTCATCCCTTAGTTCCACTGACAATTTCACATAATGAAACGATGCTGACACTCCCGCCGTCGCCAAAGCCAAACATCTGCAAAAAACCTGGTCCATTGGCAAGATTCAACACGCAAAATATAACTTTGCCAGAACTGACTGAAGCCTTCTAAGCTGGACATTCTTAGCCCGTCTCAAAGTAGCCACCTCCACATGCAAATCTGACACCTTGTCCTCAGGTAACCAACATTCCATCTCTACAGTATCTATAACTATACCTAAAAACTTGACCAGTGTGGAAGGCCTCTCCGTTTTTTCCAGAGCCAACGGAACCCCGAATGATGCCGCCACCCTCTCCATTGTATATAACAAAGTGGAACACACCCGCGACTCCGCCGGGCCTAAGAACAGGAAATCATCAAAATAATGTAATGTGGAATTGCATCCCGACTCCTGCTTCACTACCCACTCCAAAAACAAACTGAATGCCTCAAACAATGACCACGAGATTGTGCATCCCACAGGCAGACAACAATCTACATAAAACTGACTCTCCCAATGAAAACCCAACAAATGAAAACTACTTGGATGAATCGGCAGCAAACGGAACGCCGCTTCAATATCCGTTTTCGCTAAAAGAGCTACCAGAACCCAAAACGCTGAACCCAACTCACCGCTGCGTCAAAACGACGTGTACGAAACAAAACATAACTCACGCTCAATCCCATCATTAACTGAACTCCCAGCCGGATATGAGAGGTGGTGAATGAGCCGGAATTTGCTAGGCTCCTTTTTAGGAACCAAACCAAGGGGAGACACCCTCAACCCTGGCAAAGGAGGCCCCGAAAACGGCCCCGCTATGCGACCCGCTCTCAATTCTTTCTCTATCTTTTGCTTTACTACGTCCGGCCGGGTCAATGCTGAGACCAAGTTCTTCACTACCGCCTTAAACCTACCCACTCGCACAGAATCCAAAACCCCTCCGTAAAACCCGCTCGCAACAATTCCGCCGCTTCCCTATTTGGATACCTCTTTAAGAATGGCAACCTTCACCGGAGTCGTTCCTCTTCTGCAAAGCTTCTAATCCCCTACCCCTACCTCGCTTGAAACAACGGGACAAGCTGTGCGTCCCACCCCCACCCCCACATCCATAGCATTTGTGCTTAAATCGGCAATCAGAAATGACCTTGCAGAACCACCCTTCATTGTATTGCCAACAACACCCCTTCCTACCACCCGCTGCCGAGTCCGAGGTCGGGGCTCCCCGGCCCCCACACAAAAGGGCTGCATCCCTGCCTCTGGAGCCACCAATAAACGCATCCAAAGACTGATGTCTTTGTGATCCCATCTGATACTGGGCCGCACCGCCTTCCGCTGCCGGAACTTCTCATCATACCTAAGCCAGGCTACTCCCCCATACACCCTATAAGCCTCCCCAATGGCGTCCATGTAACAAAACAATTCCGAGCACTGTACAACCATATGAAGAAGGGCGGCACTCACCAGTGTCACTTTGATTGTTGCTTTATTGTTGCTGTATTCAAAATGTAGCGAAAAGCGGCATTGGGCAGGACGCCAAAAGCTTTACACAGGTAAGACAGCGATGGCCGTTTCGCGCTTGAGGCGCTTCGTCAGGCTGCCACGTCAGGGCGCAGGTGAGCTCCACCTTCTTAAGCCGTGGATCGATGCGTTACCTGGGTGACCAGTGACGCTGCCACAGTGCTCCCCGAAAGAGTTTAAAAAGATAAGGTATACAAGAACATCAGCATATACCAAAGCAGCTTTGCAGAAACATTTTAAAGAAACATGCTCAAATCAATTCTATCATTAAGGCCCAATTTATCTGCCGCTTGGGTATGGAGAATCCACCTTGCCTCCCGCTGTAGGAGAAGCCTATGTCTATCCCCCCTCTGCGGCGGTGGTTGCACCACCTCTAAACCTGAGAAAGACAGGGAACTCATATCCCCGCCATGTACCTTTATAAAATGCTCTATTACCCTGGGGCAACCTTTACCAGAGGTTACGGAGTTAATATGTTCTCTTATACGCTCATATAGGCATGTAATTGTCTTGCCGATATAAAATAGACCACAAACGTACTTCTGCAGTTGATAAAACTCCGTACCCTGTGGTGTACCCCTGCAAAATCAATGAATTTTTTGCAAGAATTGTATTTGCATTGGGAACAATTCCCACATCTGAAATTTCCTTCTGGTCGATTAATTGTCAGCCACTGTACGGGGGCCATCCTACTCCTTACAAGTTTATCTCTCAACGTATGGCTCTTTCTGAAGGGGACCAGTGGTCTTTGCTCAGTTACCTCACTTAGGGTATTATCTCTTTTTAGTATATCCCAGTTCCTAAAGATCGCAGAACGGATCTGATCGGCCATTGGGCTGAACCTAAAAGAGAAGGCAAATCTGCCTGTACTTTTATCACCATGACCCGACCCAGGTATCTCCACCCCTTTGTTGGATTCCCTATTCTTTTGCAGTAAATCCCTTTGAGAGAATTTCTTTTCAACCCTTTCCATGTCTTTGCTGACTTCACTCTCTGGGTACCCTCTTGCCACCAACCGTTGTTTTAACTCTAACGACTGCCGTCGATATCCCTCTAAATCGCTGTTGATCCTGCATACCCTAATAAATTGTCCGTACGGCAATGATTTCTTGACAGTTCCAGGATGAAAGCTGTCATGGCGGAGCAAGGAGTTGGTCGCCGTGGGCTTACGAAAGCCCTCCGTGACCAACCCGTCGCCCCTAGCCATGACAACCACATCCAGGAATTCCAACCGTGCCCCCCAATATTAAGGGTAAATTTCATCCGCATATCATTCATATTTAAGTACTGGAGAAAATCTTCACACTGTGCCTTCCTTCCGGACCAAACAATAAAGACATCATCAACAAAACGTAAGAAAACTCTTAAGTACTTTAAAAACGGATTGGACACGAAAAACACAAATCTGTCTTCCAGTCTCGCAAGATACAAGTTGACAAATGTGCAGGAGATGGGGGTACCCATTGCCGTGCCCAGCTTCTGCCTGAACCATTCATTGCCAAACCTGAAGACATTGTTCGCAAGTATGAAGTTCAAAGCCCCACAGACAAAATCACAGAAGAGATCACGCTTCCCCACATTTTGCAGAATGGTTTGGATCGCCTCCACCCCCGCATCATGAGGGATGCGGGTGTAGAGGCTCTCCACGTCAAGTGACACCAACTGGTAGTCCTCTTGCCAATGTACTTCTCCTAGGGACAACAGAAAATCGTTGGTGTCCCTAAGATAGGCAGGAGCACTGGGGAGTAACGGTCTGAGAAGCCAATCTATGTACTTTGATAAAGGCTCAGTCACTGAGCCAATACCCGAGACGATAGGACGTCCCGGGGGTTGGCTCAGCGACTTATGGATCTTGGGGAGGAAATACCAGCAGGGTCTAGATGGGAATGTGGGTACAAGTTAGTGTCTTGGAATAAGGGGGTTGTGTTGTGGTCGATTCTAACATACCGGGGTTTAGCGGAGGACTGGGAGTGCAGCTTCATATCTTAATCTTGTAAATGCCGAGCACTGTTCGGGGAATTTTTTCCCCACTACACTAGCTAAAATCGTAAACGCTTGCATCCAATTCATAAACGTATGCGGTATTAAACTGTAACGCCGCTTTTCCTCCTCCTCTTTCTTGCTCTCATCAGGTTTTACCCTATCTAAATTAAACTTCTCAAGAGGAAGCAAAGAAAAAATTTCTACATATTTGCCTTTCCAAATCTTTTCCGTGACCTCCTGCTTTAAATGTGCCCCCAGGGGCCCTTCAAAGCACACATAGACCTCACTCCTAGCAGCATTCGCCAGCCTTATTTCATCAACCGCTGCAACCTTTCCGCTATTCCCTGCTACCACACCAGAAGGCCCTGCCACCGCAGCCTCGTCCAATGCCAACTCAGGCCTCACTCCAACGAAGCCGGAATCTCCCTTGATGTTAAATGCGCTGGTGCCCAAGCAGTAGCTGGAGACACCCCTGAACTGGACCCAAAGTGCGACACCAACGCCAGCAATCCCGACAACAATTCCTGCGCCAATCCCCCCCCGCACTCTCAGCCCCAGTTATACCGACACTACTCTCCCCTAACCCCCCCAGAACCACATGCTGTACCAATGTCGTCCACTCACCAGGCTGTCCCTGAAAGGACCTCTCAGCGGCCACCGGACTTTCACGCTCAGAACCTTCTTGGGTCACCGGAGCAGATGCCTCAGGAGGGGCTTCCCATCCGTCTTGACTACATTCTGCTTCCTCGACAGATCCGGCAGCAGGGGACCCCCCCTCCCTCCAGAAGGGGCAGGGGCAACATCTTCATCCAATGCAGTACCATCTACATCAGGAACTGGACCAGCATCTAGGGAACAGACCTGGCGTAAGGGCGCCCTCCTGTGGACACTCCGGGTACTCTTCTCTGCCAACAGGCTCGTGACTTCAGCTGGCTTCCTGCCATCCCTAGCCGCACCATCGTTCAGAGGGGGGGGCCTTCCCTGCTTCCTTCTCTCCTGATTTTGTAGAGGGCTGCCGGCCCTCACCACTAGGCAGCAGTGCTCGCATCTTCGACCTGCTCCTCCTAGCGTCCTGGCCCCTACCCAGAGAAGCCGCTCCTGGACTCAATGAAAAACCCGCCTGCCTGCTGGCCGCGGCCCCGCGATCAGATAAGCGCTGACCTGAGGCTCACCCCCCACACCAGTCCTCATGCAGAGAGAGCACCGCTGACCGCACAGACCCCCCACGCTGCTTGGGAGAGCCGGCATGAGAACACCTCCGCCCCTCTACCGCTGGTCCCCACCGCTGTGGCAGATTCCTCCCGCTACAGCGAAAAACGGCTGCAGAGCTAGTTGCCCGCCGCCCCGGAGGGTCCCTACTGGGGCTCTGAAGCCGGTGCCGGACCCTAGGGGTCATTTCTGGGCTTAAGCGCGTTGGGGTCAATGACCTCCAAGCGCTTGCCCTCAAAGGGACATCTAAATAGGACGCAGGTGGCCCACGCAAGGCTGGGCACCAAGAAGGTTCGTACAGCCCCTTGGGCACCTTACAAAGCTCATTTACATATCTCAAAAAAAACTAAATAAAAGAACACAGCGCTATAGGACCGGTATATTGCGGACATGCTAGCGGCGATCTAGCCGTGCATGTCTGCATCTCTATAACCTAAAACGAGGTGACAGAATCCCTTTAACCCTTTACTGCCTACCACTTCCCCCTAAGTCAATACGCCATTCCGCTATGGCTGCGCCCCGCTCCATCGCTCTTCTTCTGTTAAAAAAGTGGCAATCCAAACCTGCAGGGTGCACAGGAAGTGAGACAGGGCGCAGCACATGCATCAGGTGTGCAGCTCACCCCTCCAGCACACAGGCAGTGGAGGACATCTCTGGAGAGGCTGACATTACAGCAGAACCTGCACGCTTAGGCCGCACCAGGTCTCAGTCTGGAATTGACAGCAGCAAAAATGCTGAACGATCTATGCATGTGGTGCAAGAGAGATCTGCAGAGAAATCTCATGGAGTCTCCAGGTCTGCTGAGTTCAAACAGCCTGAGAAGCTGCCCAAGACTGGACACCAAACGAGAGAGACCCAAGCTGCAGCTAGCAGAGGAGATCCCTGCCCTGGGGAGGAAAATGGAGGAGCTGAAGGGACACAAACAGATGCTGCAAATGAAGATTGACTGTGTGTACCAGCTCAAGACTGCAAATCCTAACTGTGCAGCCATATCTACACTCACTCAGCTTGGAACTTGGTGACCTGGTGAAACAGATGGACACTGTCCTGGACAGGATGGGACCAGTTGCTGAATCTTACAGAAACCAGGAGTGTTTTGCCAGTCATGGATTGAGCTTTGAATCTGGATTTTCCAATGTTATCCCTGAGGAGGCCCAGCAGGCGACAAGACCTCTGCTGCAACAGGACAGTGTGCAACAGCGGCCACAAGAATCTGCAGCTGTCCCTGAGGAGACACGTAGACCTCAGACACCAGCACTATAAGTCCCAGGAGGCACAGCACAGCAGCAGCAAGACAATGGTCATGTGTAACACCCCAGAGTTGTGTTACTACGCGCCTCTACCCCGCTACTATGGGTTAAGAGCTTTTATACTGTCATCTGATGTAATTTATATTATGTCTTCACAAATGTGCATCTAAAACCATGTTAAATGTAATTGTTTCTTGTAATTTTCCAGGTTCACCAGCAGGTGGCAGCAACCCCATTGGCAAGGTACTAGTCCCAGTTTAGTACGTCTAAGCTGGAATAGAATATTCCAGCTTAGCTCCCCCTCTGTGAGCGAAGTGGGCTGTGCCCACATCCTGCAGCATGGGTGGAGAAGGAAGTTAGGGTCAGTGTGCCAGCCACCCCTGTTGGGGAAGGCTGTGTGATAGCATTCAGGAGATCCCCTGCATAGGGAAGACAGCAAGGATCTTGTCTCGGCTGAGACTTGATCATATACCCAGCCTGAGCAACTTCCACCTCAGCTGGATGAAAGAAGCAGAAAACACAGACAGTCTCCAGAGTTCCAGGAAGAAATTATCCCCTGAGAAATCATCTGTGAGTTAAGTCCAGAGACCTAGGAGAAGCCATTCCTCCTCAGCTAGTCTGTCCCATACAGCAGAAGTTATAGAAAAGTGCAGAAGATTAATTCCTGCCACAGTTACAGAGCTACCAAGCAGACGACTTATCCTGCAAGCTCACATTAAGGGTCCATTCACACGTTCGCAATTCTGTCCCGCATTTTGCAGAACGGAATTGCGGACCCATTCATTTCTATGGGGCCATACTATGTGCTGCCCGGATCCGGAATTGCTTATCCGCACTTCCAGGTCCGCAATTCCGTTCCCGAAAAAAATAGAACATGCCCTATTTTTGTCCGCAATTGCAGACAAGATTAGGCATTTTCTATTATAGTGCAGAACGCACATTGCCAGTGTCCGTGTTTTGAGGATCTGTGGATCCGCAAAACAATACGAATGTGTGAATAGTCCTTTAAAGAGCAGAAGCGTCACGCTGGCCTCTCCTCCCCGATGCTCGGCTGCCTCGCTGACCGCTGATTGCGGCGTCTCTCCCTCTGCCTCCTGCCTCCTGCTCCCACGCCCGGATAGGGGACCGCGGACCTGAACAAGCGGTGCTGGTGCTTCTGCTCCTCCGTCGGGCCCCTGCTACTCAGTGTCTCCTGAGCCCCTGTGTGTAATACCAGTGTTTGGCGATGTTCTGGGGTGATATCCTGGCGCCTCTGGATGGTTTCTGCTGCTGCATGTGGTGTGCTCCGGTGGCTGTGCCTCTGGCCGTTCCTCTCTGGTATTCTGGATCCTTCGTCCCTCCTGCAACTTGCGATCTGCCTGATCTCCCTGGGTGTGTCCCCCTTGTTCTCTCCAGCCGGGCTTCTTAACAGTGAACTGAAGACTGGTGAGATTGTTCCTTACTTCTCCTCCCATTAACATTAACTTTTACTAACTGAGTAACCAACTAATCCTCTAACCAGCTAACCTTTTTAACTTTAAGGACATTTATGCAGTCTCAACTTACATCCATACTCCATATGGGATATTGTACCCATAGGAATTGAGGTACTCTGTCAAAAAAAAAAAAAAACGAACTGTTTGTGGGGAGAGAGAGAGAGAGGGAGGCGGTTGGTGAGGAAAATATTATAGAGGACATAGACAAGCGAAAAAAAAAGGAAAACCAAGGGGGAAGGAGAGAAAGAGAAAAAAAAAGGAAAATGGCACCGAAGGCCAGTAGGCGTTCTGTTGACCATTCTGGTCAGAAACCGGCTCTTAAAACCTCTGAAGGAGGGAAAATATACCAGTTTTTGAGGTCCCCAATGGTTAATACCAGAGGTGGGCAAAAGGATACCAGCTCTAAAAAAAAATGATAATCCCGAAGTGATGGAACTTGAATTACAAAAAGCTCCTGGGTATCCCCAAGGGGAGGAGGGAATAGATGGAGAAGGTGTGACCAACCCCAACCCCTCGCCGTTAAAAGAAATTCTTCTGGCAGTAAAACAGAATGGGGACCTAATACAGGCTATTACAACCCAGCTTGGCGCAATTCAAGTCGATGTGGGACTGATTAGAGATGATCTGTCTAAAATCCGAGATAGAGTCAATAAGGTGGAGAGCTCTATGGCTACTATACAGAATGAATACAAACCAATAAATACTGAGATGTCCACGTTAAAGACAGATTTTAATCGCCTTAAAAAAAGGTGGTGGATCTGGTAGACAGATCACGACGGTACAATGTAAGAATCCTGGGGATCCCAGAGGGCGCGGAAGATAAGAACCCTACTCAATTCATACAGGCGATGATTCTTGAAAATTTTGGGAGGGACCACTTTTCGCCCTTGTTTCTCGTAGAAAGAGTCCATTGGGTCCCAGGTGGTAAATTAATTCCTGAGAGACAACCACGGACACTCCTCGTTAAAATGCTGGCTTCAAGAGACAGAGATATAGTACTAAGACGAGCGAGGGAATGTCTCCCTGTTTAATATGATGGAAATAGACTGGCCTTTTTCCCGGATTTTTCCAAAGATGTCCAAGAAAAGAGCCGCTTGTTTATTACTGTCAAAAAGAGACTAAGAGAAAGGGATATTAAATACTCACTTGTCTTCCCAGCCAAACTCCGGATTATTTTCAATGTTATTACTTTTTTTTTTTTATACGCCGGAGAAAGCTGCGGAGTGGCTTGAACGAAACAATATGTGATCTAACTGCTCAAGGTTTTGTCGGGATCAATAGCTGGCAGATAATGCTCTATATTGTTCCCTTTCTTTGGTTAACTAGCGGTGAGGTGTCGAGCGGAGGGGTGGGGGGGATGGTCATAGGCGAGGGATCTGCTGTTTTATGCGGTGGATTAATTGGATTGGGGAGTTCGATGGGGGCTGTGATGTGTCTAGGGTGGGGAAGAGTTGTGTTTTGTTTTTTTTTTTATTAATTTTTATAATGTCAATCATAATTCTTACCTGGAATGTCAGGGGCCTGGGGGATAGAAGAAAAAGACAAGCGGTTTTTGATTTGATGTGTTCACATCTCCCAGCTATTATATGTTTGATAGAAACACATCTTACGGGGGAGACCTCCAGGGTCGTCACCAGGGGCTGGGCTGCGCACACATACCATTCTACCTTCTCTAGTCATTCTAGGGGAGTGACTATCTTTATTCATAGAACGATTGATTTTTTGTGCGAGGCAGCCTCTGTTGACCACCAGGGGAGATTTGTCTTCCTATATTGTAAGCTGGCGGGAAAGATGTGTACAGTATTCTGGCCTTTGTCTATATTCCACCTCCATTTTCTTTCAATCCCGCGGACGACAGGGTCTCTATTGGTGTCAAGGGGGACGCCTCTGTTCAGGGGTCCCCCTTGGCACGTTTCTGTTTGGAGGCCGGGTTCGAGGATGTTTGGGGAAGTCTGGGACAGGGGAGAAGGGTCTTCTCATGCATTAGTAAATTATGTAGATCTATGTCCAGAATAGACGATGCTTTGATTAATAAAGAATATCTGCGATATGTAAAACGAATGAGGTATGAGACTAGGTCACTCTCGGACCATCTGCCCCTACTCCTCGAACTCTGCCTGACCCAGGATAAACAAATAAGGAGGTCTCCATTTAGACTTAACCCCTATTGGTTATCAGTAATAAAAAATCATGAAATAATACAAAAGGAAATTAACCAATTTTGGGAGGCTAATTATACCTCAGCAAAAACCCAAGTAGTATGGGACACTTTTAAGGCATATATGAGGGGAATAATGGTTAGTAATATTGCTAACCTGAAAAAGGAGTACGGGGAAAAGGAGGGAAACTTAAAAGAACAAGCTTCCTTAGCTACACAATCTTACTACAGTATATAAATAGGACAGAGGAAAATAGGGAAACCATGCAGAAAACCACACAAGTATATTCCAACTTCCTGCTGGAGAAGGCCCAACAGAGTTTATTCTTTAAGGGCCAAAAATACTTTACTGAATCGGGGCGTCCGGAGAAACTTCTATCTAGAGTGATCTCGAATCAGGAACCCAAGAAAAATATAGACAATATCCGATTGGCTAATGGGAGGATAGTTGTTGGACAAAATTCTATAGAGAAAGTTTTCTTGGACTACTTTTCAGAACTTTATAGAGCTGATTGTAGGATTACGGATGAAATGATGGATGTCTATCTTGACGGTATTATTTTCCCTACTATTACCTCGGCTCAAAGGAGGGTACTTGAGGCTGATTTCTCAATTTAGGAGCTTGAAGGGGCAATTAAACTTTGCTCGGGTAACTCCACTCCCATATGAATTTTATAGTAAATATAAGGAGGTTATCTTTCCCAAATTGTTGGGGGTCTTTGCTGAGTCGGTGGAGGAGGGGACCCTACCGGGTTCAATGTCGGAAGCTGTAATAATATTAATTCCAAAAAAAGGTAAGGACCCCACAGAACTGGGATCTTACAGACCGATTTCATTGTTGAACGCGGACGTAAAGCTCCTCGCAAGGATTTTGGCCACAAGACTCTCTGGGGTCCTCTCCTCCATTGTCCACCCGGACCAGAACGGTTTTATCCCAAATAAGGGCACTCACCATAATCTTCATCGGCTTTTTGCTAATATACAGGCCCCTGGGGGGTCTGCTTGCTCCATCCTGTCACTGTATGCCTCTAAGGCCTTTGACAGGGTGGAGTGGCGATTCCTGTGGAGGGTCCTGGCCAGGATGGGCTTTGGGGAGAGATTCATAAATATGATTAAACTATTGTATAGATTGTACAAGAATATAACTACTATAATACTGCTCCTATGTACAAGAATATAACTACTCTAATACTACTCCTATGTGCAAGAATATAACTACTATAATACTGCCTCCTATGTACAAGAATATAACCACTATAATACTGCCTCCTATGTACAAGAATATAACTACTATAATACTGCCTCCTATGTACAAAAATATAACCACTATAATACTGTCTCCTAGCTGTGAGGACGTGTGTTGGTGGTTCTCCTCATGTCTGGAGCTAGCCCAGGGAAGGGCCTTCCTGGGCGGGGAACTTCCCCAAGCAAGGCCCAGGCTTCCAGGCCTCCACTGGGAGGAAACTCCCAGGCTCTTTCTAGTATGGATGCAAGTCCAAAAGTGAATCCTGTGACAAGGAAAGACCAGAATGGAGGAAATACCAGTGCATTAAGTGCAAGTAAGAAAGATGGAGTAACAGTTGTGGTTCCAGAAAGAAAGAAGGATTCAGCAGCAGTGAGTACAACTAAGAAAGGTGCAGAGAAGCAGTCCTCCAGCCCAGGCATGCAGCATCCAGTACTGTATAGTGACTCCCAAAAGGTATCTTCTGTGAGTGGAAATCCCAACCTGCAGGGTGCACAGGAGGTGAGACAGGGCGCAGCACATGCATCAGGTGTGCAGCTCACCCCTCCAGCACACAGGCAGCGGAGGACATCTCTGGAGAGGCTGACATTACAGCAGAACCTGCAGCAGTGTGAGGTGGTGACCATGGCACACTTAGGCCGCACCAGGTCTCAGTCTGGAAGTGGCAGCAGCAAAAATGCTGAAAGATCTGTGGCTGTGGCACAAGAGAGACCTTCAGAGAAATCTGATGGAGGCTCCAGGTCTGCTGAGTTCAAACAGCCTGAGAAGTTGCCCAAGACTGGATCCCAAACAAGAGAGACCTGTACACCTGAGCTGCAGCTAGCAGAGGAGATCCCTGCCCTGGTGAGGAAAATGGAGTCGCTGAAGGGACACAAAAAAATGCTGCAAGCGGAGATTGACTGCGTATACAGGCTGAAGACTGCAAATCCAAACTGTGCAGCTATGTATGACCGTAAGCTACACTCACTCAGCTTGGAACTTGGTGACCTGGTGAAGCAGATGGACACTGTCCTGGACAGGATGGGACCACTTGCCGAGTCCTATAGGAACCAGGGGCGTTTTGCCAGCCAAGGCCTGAACCTTGAATCTGGATTCTCTGATGCGGAACTGGATTCCAGTGTTACCCCTGAGGAGGCCCAGCGAGCGAAAAGACCTGTGCTACATGCCGCAAAGTTTTCTTTTCAAAAAGGAGAGATTTATAAACAGGACAGTGTGCAACAGCGGCCACAAGAATCTGCAGCTGTCCCTGAGGAGACACATGGACCTCAGACACCGGCACTACAAGTCCCAGGAGGCACAGTGCAGCAGGACAATGGACATGCATCCGTACATCCAGGTGATGGGGTGGCAGAGCAGATCTCTACTGCTGGGGCAGAGACTGGGGGTGATGGTGGACATGTCCATGAGGGGTCGGCGTCTGGGGGGAATGTACAGTCTGTATGGGAGATATCTGAGGATGGCATAGAGGTGGACGGGCTGGAGGAATCTCCACAGAGTAATGAGGGCGATTTTCCACCTTTACCCTCAAGCACAGAAGGTGTGAGTGGCCCCCCTAGTGCAGACACCCCCCCAATAAGTCAGGGCCCTGAACCCCGCCAGGTCCCCCCCAGTAATGCCTGGAGCCGTGGTGCTCCATCTTTTTCCTCCGGCGCTCACTATACAGGTCAGGCCTTTAAAAGGAGGAATGTAGTGAGATTTAAACATCGAGGCACCAAAGAAGACCTCCCAGATCGGAGGCTTGTGGTCCGAGAACTCCTGTGTTGCCAGATGGGGTTTGTGCCAGTGGACATCTTGGCAGTTATTAATCTACCAGATAGACAGGGCTATGACGTCAGCTTCAAGATCATGTCTAATCTGGATAGATTTTGGGCTAATTTCCCTAGGTTCAGAGACACTGTTGATTGGAGTAAATTTATTTTTATTCCAATATCCAAGCCAGATACCGTCACGGTTAATATCATCTTCTGGAATGAAGCCGTCCCTCCCCAGGACATTGTTGTGTGGCTCAGGAGGCACTGTGACATGGTCTCTGATCTCACCAAGAACCGAGATGATGACGGTATCTGGACTGGAGGGTGGAAGGTTTTGGTGAAGCTGCGCCAGCATAATAATGTCACGTGGCATCTACCAAACTCCTTCTTTATTGGGAGAGAGAAAGGCGTCTGCTTCTACCCAGGTCAGCCCAGGAAGTGTTTTAAATGTGGCAGAGCCGGTCATGTCGCAAGTGTGTGCACTGTGGTCAAGTGCAACCTGTGCGGTGAGGTTGGCCACATAAGTGCAAATTGTCAAAACATCAGATGTAATCTATGTGGTACGATGGGTCACCCTCACAGAGATTGTCCGGACACATGGCACAATACCTGTAAGGAGCTTCCTGATGAGGAATTGTTGGAGGCAGATGCTGTAGAGGAGGAGGCCTTAATGTCAGGGTCCATTCTGACCAGAGAAGAAGTCCAGCAGGGATCAGGTACTGCAGCTCCAGAACATGAGGTCCCAGATACTGCACAGGGGAGTATGGAGGTTGTCCCTGAGGGCCAGCAACAGTCAGAGGTAGCCTCTTCTTCTTATTCATCACCAGCAGTATTTGAGGAAAGTAAGAGCAACAAGAGGAGGAAAAAAGACAAGTCCTCCCGTAAGCCTGAGGGTGAGTACAGCATGGCCGAGAGTGTCAAGAAGAAAGTCCATAAGGGGTCAGAGGTTATGGCCATATCCAACAGGTATGAAGTACTGTCAGAATCTGAGGGAGATTATGAGAGAGAACTGAAGAAAATAGATGATGAATGTGAAAGGGACACTGAGGATCCTCCGACCAAAAGGAAACCCTATGCTATAGAGTCCCAGGTAGAATCAGACATGGAGACAGGTGGTAAGCAGGGCAACTCCGACTCCGACCTATGATGATGGGTATTACCTCGTTGCCCTTTCTTTTGTGTTGTGTAATGATGGCCGGGTTCTCTTTAAAAGTGCTTTCCAGCAATGTGAACAGTATTAAAGTAAGAAAGACAAGGCACATAGTGTATGACCACCTGAGATCTTTTGATGCAGATGTCATCTTCTTACAGGAGATGCGTCTGACCACATCAGGACTTCTACGTGAGGCTGAGGGGGAATGGAGGTCTTGTCCTTCTTTCTGGTCGCTGGCTGTGGAGCCTTATGCCGGGGTTGCTATATTGTTCACCACCAATGATGTGACTGTACATAGACTGGCAGAAGTTATTATGGGTCGATGTCTGGTCCTGGAGGTCACAATCCATGGTAGGCGACTCCGGCTCATTAATATCTATGGCCCACAGTCAGTGGCGGAAAGGTTCCAGTTATTTAACGAGGTTAAGCCATATCTTTTTATCTCTGTCCCAGTGGTGTTGACTGGAGATTTCAATGTCACTAAGACATCGGGTGACAGATCCTCTGGCCGAGCAGTGACCAGGGACTCCAAGGTCCTAAATAGCATGATCCAGCAGGCAGGGCTCAGCGATGTGTTCACACAGGGTGGTAGGAAGCCAAAATTTACATACTCCTGTGCTGACAGAAGTAGTCGCATTGATATGGCTTTTGTAAACCCTACAGAAGTGGTTAGTGGGATGTGTGAGAAAATTGTCCCTTTCTCTGATCATTTGGCCTTGTCATTCTGTTTGGGATCCATGAAGCGTCCAGATGTTGGTCGAGGGCTATGGAGACTTAATTCCAGTCTCCTGGAGGATCCTTATGCCCAGGATTGTGTCCACTTTCTTTTTCAGCAACAACTAGAGAGAGTGGACTTTTATGATAGCATGGCTGACTGGTGGGAGGACGTCAAGGAGGATATCAGATCCCTCTTGAGGAGACTGTCATTTAAGAAGGGGAAGAGTAAGTACAGCCAGTATCTCAAGCTGCGGAAAGAATTGGAGTCACTGTATTCGGCAGATGGGGGGGACCAGCAAAAGATAAACCGGTACACCTCCCTGGTTCTGGAACGAGATTATGGTTCCTTAGGGTCACCTGATCCCTTTGAGAACTGCCGGGAGCGGGTAGTAAACAAGGTGGTCACAGGTCTCACTGACTCCCAGGGTGTTTTGCAGGAATCTCGGGAGGGTATCCTGGGGGTGGTGAGATCTTACTATACTGACTTATTTCAGAAGAAGGTTTTGGATAAAGAGAAGATGACACAATTCTTGGAGGCAACTCGAGGCCCTGATACTAATGATTTGGACTTTTCTCCTTTAACAGCAGAATTAGCGGTGGAGGAGGTTAAAGTGGCCATGTCACTACCAGAGCTTTGGGACGTTCTCACAGCTCTGTTTCTCCACCCCTGTGATGATGTCACTACTAGAGCTTGGAGGAGTTCTCACTGCTCTGTTTCTCCGCCCCGTGATGAAGTCTTTACTTTCTGTTTCCTTCCTCCCAGCTGTTCCTCCTGCGTTTGATTTCCCTGCCTTTAAATCACCCCTCCTCCTATTGTAGGGCGTGGATTATATTTCTCATTTCAGTTGTAGCTCTTGCTTGAGTATCTTCACTTGTAGCTATCAGTTCACTGGACCTGTGTTCTGCTGCAGCAAGCACTCCGGATATTGCCAGCTGTCCTTGGATCCGTCTTCTCTGCGGCTGCAGCTCCTTCAGCTAAGTGTGCAGACTTTGTTGTGTACCTGGTTATTTTCTGACTGGATCTGAGGTGGCCACGGTTCCCTCCATATACTGAGCAGGGCACCGGTGGCCGTGCCCCTTCCACTATTGTAGGGGTTACAGTGGTCATCAGTCTTAGGTACGCGGGCATGCCTCGTTCCGCCATTTGGATCCGGGCATGTGCTTTAGCAGCATAGGGAGAGCTTTGAGGGTCTGACAGGGGTCACCCTTTATCCTCCCTAGTTTGGGTCCGGTCAGTAGCTCTTTTTACTGTGTATACTCTTGTTGCTCACATACAGCCGTGACAGGCCATTGATAAATTACGTCTGAAGAAGGCACCAGGTCTGGACGGTATTACCGCAGAATTCTATAAGAAATTCAGAGACCACTTGGCTCCAATCCTCACGGACGTGTATAAAAATTGTCTAGAAAATCACCTGATTCCTCCGTCCATGAGGGTGTCATCGCTAATTCTGCTTTCTAAAGGTAAGGAGCCTAGCGACATCAAGAACTGGAGGCCGATTGCCCTCTTGAATGTAGACAGGAAAATTCTAGCAAAAATCCTGTTCTCTAGGTTAGTCTGTTTGTCCCGGGCACTGTTGGCAGGCTGTCAGTTTGGCACAGTAAAAGGGCGGAACATCTCTGGAGCAGTCCTCTCGATAAGGGAGATGTTTGAGAGATGTAAAGCTCTGACGTGTGGGAGATATGTTGTTGGTCTTGACCAGGCTAAAGCCTTCGACAGAGTAGACCACGAGTATCTATGGGCCTTTTTGTCAAAGTACGGTATTCCGGGACAATTTATTGATTGGCTGAAAACCTTATATAGAGAGGCAGAGAGCTTTCCTCTGGTCAATGGTTGGCAGGGTGGCACGTTCAGGGTTGCGGCAGGGGTGAGACAGGGTTGCCCGTTGAGTCCACTGCTGTATGTGTTTGCCTTAGACCAGTTCCTGAGGTCACTGCAGGAGTGTGATTTTCGGGGGGTACCAGTCCCCCACTGCTTGCCTCTGAGTGTTGTTGCCTATGCAGATGATGTGACTGTGGTGATATCTGAGCTTCATGAGGTGCAGATGTTGTGGGCAGCCACAGAAGCTACTCGGAGGCCTCAGGCTCCATGGTCAACCTTGAGAAGAGTCAAGCTTTCTGGACACTGGATTCTGATCCAGACTTTGACCTGCCACAATTTGCGAAAGCCTCCACCTATATTAAGATCTTAGGGGTTAAATTCGGGAGGGACGATAACGCCAGGATAAATTGGGAGGAGAAGTTGGAAACTGGAAATGCAAAGGTTCAGCGATGGAAGAACTGGAGGCTGACCTATAGAGAAAGGGTTAAAATGCTGAAGACTTACCTGGTCCCTGTCTTCTTGTATATCTCTGTCATTTTTCCTTTGCCAGAATCTTTCTCGGCTAGGCTCTTTA
Organism: Bufo bufo; assembly: GCF_905171765.1. Lineage (NCBI taxonomy): Eukaryota > Metazoa > Chordata > Amphibia > Anura > Bufonidae > Bufo > Bufo bufo. The sequence continues at coordinate 677,404,544 of NC_053391.1, read as the reverse complement.
GCCTGTTCTTCCAGCTTCTTTGGGGGAACAGGTTAAACCCAGTAAAAAGAGGGATCACCTACCTACAGAGGAGAGAGGGTGGGCTGGATATGTTAAATCCAAGGGTGTTCTTAGACTCCTTGTTTCTAAAAGTCAATTTTGGTGACTTGGACTCAGAGAACAGCTCCCTGTGGGTGAACAGTGTCAGGGACTGGATATTGCCTTTTGCAGAGTCTTGGGTGCGAGGCGGCAGTCTCAAGAGGGGTCGGTTGACTCGTGGCTTCCTCCCCCTGTACCTGGTATATGGTCTTAGGTGCTTGAGAAACTGGCGGATTGATAAAGCGTGTATTGAGAGTAAGACCAGGAAAGAGCTGTACCTGACCATATGTAGGACTTTCTTTTATATACTGCCCGCATTAAAAGACTGTACAACGGTAACCTTAAAAGAAAGTCTGAGGTTTCTTAATGGAGTCAGGCTCCCCGCAAATTTTTTTGGCATTGCCTGGCTGTCCTTGCATGGAAAGCTTTATGTTAAGGGGAATCTAAAACATCTGAGTGTGTCAGAGCGTAAGTGTCCCTTAGGATGTCGACAGGAGGAGACAATGGCACACTTTATATCTGAGTGCGAGGAAGGGCAGAAAATATGGCAGGAAGTATCCTCCAGGTTAAAGATTCCTAGACTGCGGTGTCTTACATACGCTGATATCATCTATGGGGTACCAGCCAGTATATATGACATTGACCGGGGGACCATGTACCTGATTATAACAGTCATTAAATACTACCACTGGCATACCAGAGCGAAAGTGTCCGTACATAGCGAACCGTCCATCACAGGCAAGCGGTGGACCTGATCCTGTCAGAGCTGAGGTGGATAAAGAACTTAGAATGTAGGAAAAAGGAGAGAAACAGGATGTTATGGAGGAATGTACATATGGTGGATGTGGACTTATCTTCATAATGGAATTGTGTTTATTACTGATTTATTTACTTTATTTTTCCTTTAACAGCAATAGACTATTGTTAAGTTAAAGTTATTATCATTATTATTTATACTGTTGGATATGTATGATTTCTGGTAAATGACCATTGTTTCTGTTCATTGAGATTGAATGTGTTGTTGTGATTGTTTATACTAATAAAAATTGCCTCCTATGTACAAGAATATAACTACTATAATACTGCTCCTATGTACAAGAATATAACTGCTATAATACTGCTACTATGTACAAGAATATAACTACTATAATACTGCTCCTATGTACAAGAATATAACTATTATAATACTGCTCCTATGTACAAGAATATAACTACTATAATACTGCCTCCTATGTACAAGAATATAACTACTATAATACTGCCTCCTATGTACAAGAATATAACTACTATAATACTGCTCCTATGTACAAGAATATAACTACTATAATACTGCTCCTATGTACAAGAATATAACTGCTATAATACTGCTCCTATGTACAAGAATATAACTGCTATAATACTGCTCCTATGTACAAGAATATAACTACTATAATACTGCTCCTATGTACAAGAATATAACTGCTATAATACTGCTCCTATGTACAAGAATATAACTACTATGGGGGCGGAGTTTGGCCGCTGAGCTGTATGGCTGCTGGTTTCTGAGCTCCTCATCCTAATCGGCACAAAACCCGCTCAAAATGGGCAAAGTGGGGAGAGATCGCCCCAGGGAACCTGCCGACCCACCTGTGAGCCGCTCCAAACAGCCTGACATGGAGCAATTCCTGAGAAAAGCTTCCAAGGGCACCGCTCCGGGGACACCTAAGATGGCGCCGGCTCCTTCTCTTCACTCAGATGCGGACGAATTATCGGAAGCGGGAAGTTTTTCGGATGCTTCCGAATATAAAAATCGAAAGCGGGGATCGAATATTTCAAAAGCGATCCTTCGCGAAATTTTGGATTCCGCACTGGCTCCCTTGAAACAGGATTTGAGCTAAATAAAGACCGATCTTCGATCCATTGGCCAGAGAGTTGCTGCGCTGGAAAATTCGCTGGACTCGATTATTCGCTTCGGTGAGGAAACCTGCTCAATGCTCGGATCGCACAAAGATCTTATCAACGATGCCCTCCTGCGAATCGAAGATCAGGAAAATCGGAGCCGCAGACGTAATATTCGTATCCGTGGTCTTCCAGAAATATTCGCATCGGAAGTTCTCGAAAAAATCGCGAAATAAATATTCGCAAATCTTTTGAATCCAGAAAGAGCGGCAAATATTGTCATTGAGCGAATACACCGCGCTCTTCGCCCCAAGCCAAAGGCATCGGATCCTCCGAGAGATGTTATTTGCGGTATCCTCAGCTTTGTGGACACTGCAGCCTTATTGAAAGCCAGTAGAGAGGCGGACCGTCTGGAATATGAAGGCTCACAGCTGCAGTTCTTTCAGGACTTAGCACCTTCCACGCTGGCGAAAAGACGTATCCTGCGTCCGCTTCTTGAAGTTTTCAAAACCTCTGGAACCCAGTTTCGCTGGCTGTACCCCTTTGGATTGGCTGTCTTCAAAAACGGAAGGCAGATCACCATACGCACTCCTCAGGATTTATCCGGGGCCTGGGTCCCACTGGGTATAGCTCCGATCGAGATCCCATCCTGGATGCCGGCGGACCAGGGAGATCCTATACCCTCGCCTCCGACAGCAGACACCTGGTCCCTGGTGCCTGCCGTGAAGAAAACCCGACCCAGTCAGAGTTCTCAGGCCTCCGCTGCTACGGGTCGCTCTCCTCATCGCTGAAGCCTTTCTCTGAGATGGCAACCATCTTTTACCGGACACGGTTCCGGTGTCCTCCTAAAGTGGACTTCCGAAAGTTACGGAGCTCTCCTTTCCTGTTGTTCAGGACTTGCACCAGGGCCGCAAAGTTTTTGACACGGCCTTTTTGGATGCATTCAGGCCTTTGTCTAATTCCCTAAGGTTCTCACCTTCCTGAGTGTTATCTACCTCTCCCCTCTCACCCCTCCTGCACAGGGGTTTTGTTTGCCACGGTTTTCCTCGTTGACTTCCTTGTTACCTGATGGCCTTTTCTTGGCCTACCCCAGCTCTACGAGACCCCCCGACTGATGGATCCCGGCACCAGTCCGTGATAAAAAAGGATCCTCCGGTTCCCAGGCGCTCGGTGGAGCTCTTAGTTCTGCACTATGTGATTATGATTTACTGTTTGCCTTATTGTCTACCATCTTTTGCCCTCATGTGTTCCCCCTCTTGTGTCCTCCCATCCCATCCTTATGATCTTATTTGGTTCGCTCAGTTTCTGATTGCTATGTGCTTCCCTACTGACTTAAAATGGCTTCTCTTGTAGGCTTCTCTGACGGCCGGTACCTGTTTGTGGAGGGCTCTATAGCAGGCACACCAGTTACATTGGCCAATATATATGCGCCTAATAGGGGACAAGTTGTATGGCTGGTTCAGACCCTTTCTGCGCTTGCTGCATTCAAACATGGTATGGTAATTCTGGGGGGTGATTTTAATGTGACCCTAGACCCACTCCTGGACTCCTCCTCGGGGAGGTCGGCTATCACTTACGTCCGTCTTAGACGCCTGAAGGCGGCTTTGCGTAAACTAGGTGTTATTGACACCTGGCGTACCCTAAACCCCACAGGTCGTGACTATTCTTTCTACTCCCATGCCAAGTCCTCACACCATAGATTGGATTATGTATTCCTTTCTTCTGAACATGTTAAACAGATTGTAAACACCCGAATAGGCAACATTACGTTATCGGACCATGCCCCGGTCTTTCTAACGGTTTCGCTGTCCACTCTCCCTACAAGAGAATGGAACTGGCGGCTCAACGAGACTATTATTCAGGACCAGGTGTCATCTGAGAAAATAGCCTCCTACCTTCGGGATTTCTTGAGTACTAACACTGCAGGTCCCTCCCCTCCCTCCCCTGCTGTAATCTGGGAAACCCACAAGGCTGTGATCCGTGGAGAGCTTATCGCCCTCGGCTCCCATATTAAAAAAACTAAAAGCCCAAGCCATATCCACCCTCCTTTCCCGTATCGCCACCCTTGAGCTTAGCCATAAGCAATCCCAAGCGATAAGTCTCGCGGAGGAGCTTTCGATCGCGAGATCTCAACTCAAAAATATGCTAAACATTACCTCGGCTAAGTTGCTTTTACGTGCACGCTTTAAATCCTACGCACACGGGGACCAGTGCCGTTTCTAGGGGCGGGCGGGACGGGCGGCCGCCCGGGGCGCTGTCAGAAGGGGGGCGCCAGCAGGGGCGCCCTCTTGTCGTTTCTCTGCCGTGCGCCCTGCCTCCCTCCCTCTGACATCTCGCCTGCCCTGCGCCCGAGTGCCGGCCCGAGTCCTCTCACTCTTCAGACAGTGCGGGCGGCACTTACTGACGTCACGCGCCTGCTCCTCCTACTAGGCGGCGCAGACGCGTGACATACAGTGAGTGAGTGAGCGCCGCACTGCCTGCCTGTTACCGCCCGCCCTGAGCCCCTGAGCAGTGCTGATGCCTGCTGTGAGGCGAGTGATGGTCTGGGGGGGCATTAATTACAATGGGGGGGCATTAATTACAATGGGGGGGGGCATTAACTACAATGGGGGGACATTAATTACAATGGGGGGGCATTAATTACAATTGGGGGGCCACTGTGGGAGACATGAAAATGGGGGCCACTGTCACTGTGGGGGACATTAAGTTTAATAAGGATCACTATGGACATTATTTAGAATGGAGGCTGCTGTGGGTGTCATTATAACTGTATAATGTCTGATAGGCCTAGTCCTGAGCTGAGTTATATTACCCTGCCCTGTATAATAATGTACCCATCCCTGATACCCCTTAGTTATATTACCCCGCTGGAGTAATATAACTAAGGGGTATCAGGGTACATTATTATACAGGGCAGGGTAATATAACTCAGGACTAGGCCTATCAGACATTATACAGTTATAATGACACCCACAGCAGCCTCCATTCTAAATAATGTCCATAGTGATCCTTATTAAAAATAATGTCCCCCCACAGGCAGGCTCTGCGGGCGGCTGCGCTCACTCACTGTACGTCACGCGCCGCGTGACGTACAGTAGTGAGGTGAGCACCGCCGCCCGCACTGCCTGCCTGTTACCGCCCGTCCGGAGCAGTGCTGAGAAAGAAGCCTGCTGTGAGTGAGAGCCTGAGTCTATGGGACAGTGCGTCACTGTGACCGTCCGTGCAATGTGGTTACACATTTTTTACAATGGGGAGACACTTATTTCATCGAGCAGTTTTGAGGAGGGGGGGGGGGGGGTTTTGACACTCGCCCTGAGAGAAATTTTACCTAGAAACTGCACTGACGGGGACAGAGGGAACAAACTGATGGCGGCACTAACTAAACAACAATATTCTGACTCCTTTATACCGGCAATCAAGGACACTGCGGGCAACCTTCTTAAATCTACCCCTGACATAGCCAAGGCATTTTGTGCCTTTTACGAAGACCTCTACAATCTCCCGGCCCCTTCTGGCTCATCTCCCTGTTCCATCACAGAGGCCTCAAATAAGTTTCTCTCCTCCCTTGAACTCCCCTCTATATCCTCAGACCTGTCCTCCCAATTACTAGCTCCCATATCCGGCCCCGAAGTACTGAAAGTCCTGGCCACTATCCCCTCCGGTCGTAGTCCTGGCCCTGATGGTTTCACCATCTCTTATTACAAAACTTTTAAATCTGTCCTAGCCCCTCAATTTAGCTCTTTATGCAACTATCTCCTGGGCGGTGGCCACCTCCCTCCCCAATCACTCACAGCCCATATTACCATTATTCACAGAGAAAACAAAGACCCAATGCATTGCGGCAGTTACCGCCCTATCTCTCTGCTAAACATGGACATTAAATGGTGGGCCAAGATTTTGGCTCAGCGGATTCAAAAAGTTCTCCCATACGTTATCCACAAAGAACAGGTTGGGTTTGTCTCTGGCAGACGGGAAATGAGAACACCGTTCGCCTCCTTCATCTTATGAACTTTGCACGGACTACTTCTACTCCGCTAGCTCTGCTAAGCACTGATGCAGAGAAAGCTTTTGACAGAGTGAGTTGGCAATATATGTCACTGGCTTTGTCGAAATTTGGCTTTCCTGACCAGCTTATCTCGGCTATTCTTTCTCTATACTCGGCCCCCTCTGCCAGGGTCAAAGTCAACGACATTCTTTCACCCGCCTTTGCCATTACTAATGGCACTAGACAAGGTTGTCCTCTCTCCCCCTCCCTATTTGTGATAGTTATGGAAACTCTTCTATGCAAAATCAGGCAAGATCCCGATATTGAAGGCCTTCGGAGAGCTTCCCACACGCACCTCACGGCTGCATTTGCGGACGACCTCCTGATCATGACGACCAATCCTGAGAAATCCTTCCCCCGGCTACACTCTATATTTGAAGAATTCGGCTGGGTATCCAATTTCAAGATCAACTATAGCAAATCCCTTGCCTTGAATGTCACCTGTAAACCCGCTCTTGTTGCGTCGCTTAAACGCTCTACCCCCTTCACTTGGGCCACCCGGGATATCACATTTCTGGGAATTCATATTTCTGCAAATCTGAATGACCTTTTCAGCCTTAACTACACCCCTATGCTAAATTCTATTAAATCCCACCTACAGTCGATAAACTGCCCTTCATCTCTTGGATAGGCAGGAAGAACTATCTCAAGACCTTCATTGTCCCCAAACTCCTATACCTGCTGCAGACACTACCCATATGGCTCCCACACTCATACTTCACGGAGCTGCGGCGGAGATTCTCCCTTTTCCTCTGGACGAACAAACCATCTAGGATAGCCTACTCCACACTGACGAGGGAAAAGAGGTTTGGAGGCTTCGGCCTTCCCGATGTCCACCTGTATTCTACAGCTACGCACCTGAATAGGTGTTCCTCCCTCTTTTCCCGAAGCCCCCCGAACCTATGCACAGCTTTGGAGCGTGACCTCATTACATATAAGGACAATCTCATCCTTTGGGGGGTTCGTAGCTGCACGCCCTCATACTCCTTTGTCTCTCCTATTTGGAAAGGCATGCTAGTAGAATGGGCTAAACTCTACAAATCTAAAGATCTCAGATTCCCTAGCCCCTACCTCCCTCTACATCTCCTACAAAACTTAGTACACCCCGAAACCTCTGCCCCCTCAGGTGTTTGGTATAGACTGTCTAACCACACCCTAAAGGAGATTATATCCACGGTTGGGGACTTGGCATGGGACGCAATTCAGGCCTTACCTGAGGTTCAAAAGCAATCCTTCCTGGCTCTTGCAGCCTTCTGCAAAGATATTGCGATCTTGAAACTTCCTCCTATCTGCACTGAAGAACCCACCTGGCTGGAAAAGAAACTAGATATGCCGATCCCCCCGAAGAAGCCCCTATCAACTCTTTACAAGGAGTTACTTTCTTCCACACCTCCAGTACTATCCTTTATACCCGCTTGGGAGAAGGAACTCTAGTACCACCTCTCAGAAACTAAAAAAGCATTCATTCTCTCAAATTCTCATGGATTCAGCCGGTATCAAAATTCAGGAAAATTCCTTTAAGTTGTTGACTCGTTGGTACAAAACGCCTGAATTCCTACACAATCTTAATCACGAGATTCCCGATCAGTGCTGGCGGTGTGGAACAGAGAAGGAATCCCTATCTCACATCTGGTGGTCCTGCAGTTTAATCTGTCCCTTCTGGAAACAGATTGAGAGCCTAATCGGCCAAATTTGCGGTTCTCCTATAGGACTTGACGCACCATTGGTCCTGCTCTGGTGCCCCAACATGTCCCTAACCCCATCTAAAAACAACTTACCAACATTGCTTTTTACCGCTGCCCGCCTGCTGATCCCTTTACTGTGGAAGAACAACTCTGCGCCTACGCTGCTGATGTGGCAAGAGAAAGTCGACCAGATATGCCATTTTGAAGAACTGGCTCACTGGGAATCTCACACTCGCCCTCGTTTCCTGGACATTTGGAGTTCCTGGAAAGCTTATCGCCATCCGGCGAACTGAATAATCTCATCACGTATTGAGCGACACCTCAATTATTGTACCTACACCCCTTCCCCCCCACTTCCATCCTCCCTTCTTCTCATATGTGATTTATTCCCCCCTGTTTGTTAGTCTCGTTTGTGTTTTTTGTGAGTTCCCCCTCCTCAAAAATTATGAATACTGATGTATTTGACTATATTTGTCAGATGCCATCTGTGTATGGCGCTTGTCATATCATTGCACTATCTGACTAAATGCTTTTTCAATAAAAAGAGATTTGGTTAAGAATATAACTACTATAATACTGCTCCTATGTACAAGAATATAACTACTATAATACTGCTCCTATGTACAAGAATATAACTACTCTAATACTGCTCCTATGTACAAGAATATAACTACTATAATACTGCCTCCTATGTACAAGAATATAACTACTATAATACTGCTCCTATATACACGAATATAACTACTATAATACTGCTCCTATGTACAAGAATATAACTACTATAATACTGCTCCTATGTACAAGAATATAACTACTATAATACTGCTCCTATGTACAAGAATATAACTACTATAATACTGCTCCTATGTACAAGAATATTACCACTATAATAATGCCTCCTATGTACAAGAATATAACCACTATAATACTGCCTCCTATGTACAAGAATATAACTACTATAATACTGCTTCTATGTACAAGAATATAACTACTATAATACTGCCTCCTATGTACAAGAATATAACTACTATAGTACTGCTCCTATGTACAAGAATATAACTACTATAATACTGCTTCTATGTACAAGATGTTGGGCATTTTCATACATATACAATATTATCTAATGACATTATAATCAAAATGAATGCTCATCTCATTGCCTTTAAGAATAAGATTCAGCCTGAACCAAAGTTTTGTTACATGGCTGAAAAAACCAAGATGAGTTCATGGCAAGTTCAGTTTATATGAAAAAATAATAATTGTTGAACATAAATGGACATTGTATTTTAAAAGTTAGTGCTGAAGATATGAGACCATCTGTTAAGGAGTAAGTCAACTCCCTAAAACATGGAGGGGACATGGTTACTTGATAAGGACTCATGTCCTTGGAGCACACCTGCTGTATGAGCTTCAATTTATATATTCATAATTATATATATATATATCTCTGCATGGTATATTTAGTTTACAACATATGTTAATCAATAATTCACATAATGTGTTATCTATGTGTAACAATGTATCGATTTATATATATGTTATACCATGTATTTACCATTTAGAAGAAACAACTACAGAAACAAGTAAGTTTAAGTTAATTGGATTTCAAAACAATAGTTATTCATGGATGTAGATAAATTAAATGTACAAGTTCCGATGCCCAGCATCAAAGCCGCTACATAAAATTTTCATCAAGTCAACCCATATTTCAAAAAGATAAGAGAAGACAGTCAACCGACAAATCCAGGATATAGGTAATTAAAAGTGTAAGGAAAAGACCTTCCTCAATAATTTATGGTAAGGTAGGTCAAAAGGTCCTGTGAAAGTATTATTAGATATTTAATTTTAATGCTTAAAAAGTTGTTATATTCACCTACAGTACTGCAGTGCCATCTGGAGGCAGATGGGCAACATTATATTATTTCATTATTTGTCCTATGCCATATTAGGAGTTGAAATAACGTCATGAGGTTATTAGCATGCGAATACACCCACCCTACCTGATTGGGAATCCCTAATCTAAAGGGGATGATTCTTAGATAAGGGGGGGAATAATTATTTGTGTGCGGAGTAGCAAGGGGGGGATCAAGAGAAAGGAGCTAGCAAGAGAAAAGAAAGCTAGCTAGTGGAGGAGAAGTTGAGGTCTATCAAGATGGAAGCCATAATGAGATGCGCTATGATGGACCACCCAGCTTTCCTAGGAGCAGAAGTGAGATTCCTGCTAGGACTTGGTAAGAGACACAGAAAATGATATTTCATTTTATTAAGACTAATTTGATAGTGTGGGTGAAATTATACCATCTAGATTGGCGAATAAATAAATGATTAAATAAATTGATCATCTCCATATTGAGATGTAGTCTTAGGATATTGTGAGGCTTCATTCTACCTGCAGAAGAATCTAGACTCATAATCTAGCAAAGCATTAAATGATTGCTTTTATATATATATATTGATATTGATAGAACATTCTTCGCCAAGCTAAGTGATGGATTCCCACCGGAAAGACGTCAAGTCCTTCCCATTTTAAGATCCTAGATCCCTGTTATTTGTCTTAATAGTCTTACCAAAGTTATATCCTTGGATGGATTTGCCCATCTTGAAGTCATGTGATGTGTAGTTGGTTAGGGGGGGCAGAATGTATTCAGCATTCTATATTGATGTCTAGGATTAGACATGCCCGTCCTGATATCATGAGGTTTTCTCTGAACAGAAGTAATGTATTAACTTATGTTCCTACTTTGATATCCTAACCTAATAATAGCTTGGTTATAATGTGACAAGTTATTTCCACTCACATGTATTGTTTAGCTTGTAATGCTTTATATTAACGCTATATATATTCATTTGCATGTATCATTGTGTTTATTTACTTATATATGTTTATAATCTTGTAACCAATAAATCTGCATATTTTTATAATACCTGTGTATCATTGTATAATGCAGAACTACATTTTATCATTAACGTCATCTCACGTCAAAAAGAGCTTATTTATCTGAGGAAATAGTCGGACTCAGATGTGAATTGTATCAATTCGGTTGTCTACAATTCACCAGGTCATGATTTTAAGAATTTATGACAATTTTTATAAATTTTATTTTTTTATGGTTAATTATTTTTATGACCATAATTAATAATTCTTAATTGAATTATTACCACCCGACATAAAAATATAACTATTATAATACTGCTCCTATGTACAAGAATATAACTACTCTAATACTGCTCCTATGTACAAGAATATAACTACTATAATACTGCCTCCTATGTACAAGAATATAACTACTATAATACTGCTCCTATATACACGAATATAACTACTATAATACTGCTCCTATGTACAAGAATATAACTACTATAATACTGCTCCTATGTACAAGAATATAACTACTATAATACTGCTCCTATGTACAAGAATATAACTACTATAATACTGCTCCTATGTACAAGAATATTACCACTATAATAATGCCTCCTATGTACAAGAATATAACCACTATAATACTGCCTCCTATGTACAAGAATATAACTACTATAATACTGCTTCTATGTACAAGAATATAACTACTATAATACTGCCTCCTATGTACAAGAATATAACTACTATAGTACTGCTCCTATGTACAAGAATATAACTACTATAATACTGCTTCTATGTACAAGATGTTGGGCATTTTTATACATATACAATATTATCTAATGACATTATAATCAAAATGAATGCTCATCTCATTGCCTTTAAGAATAAGATTCAGCCTGAACCAAAGTTTTGTTACATGGCTGAAAAAACCAAGATGAGTTCATGGCAAGTTCAGTTTATATGAAAAAATAATAATTGTTGAACATAAATGGACATTGTATTTTAAAAGTTAGTGCTGAAGATATGAGACCATCTGTTAAGGAGTAAGTCAACTCCCTAAAACATGGAGGGGACATGGTTACTTGATAAGGACTCATGTCCTTGGAGCACACCTGCTGTATGAGCTTCAATTTATATATTCATAATTATATATATATATATCTCTGCATGGTATATTTAGTTTACAACATATGTTAATCAATAATTCACATAATGTGTTATCTATGTGTAACAATGTATCGATTTATATATATGTTATACCATGTATTTACCATTTAGAAGAAACAACTACAGAAACAAGTAAGTTTAAGTTAATTGGATTTCAAAACAATAGTTATTCATGGATGTAGATAAATTAAATGTACAAGTTCCGATGCCCAGCATCAAAGCCGCTACATAAAATTTTCATCAAGTCAACCCATATTTCAAAAAGATAAGAGAAGACAGTCAACCGACAAATCCAGGATATAGGTAATTAAAAGTGTAAGGAAAAGACCTTCCTCAATAATTTATGGTAAGGTAGGTCAAAAGGTCCTGTGAAAGTATTATTAGATATTTAATTTTAATGCTTAAAAAGTTGTTATATTCACCTACAGTACTGCAGTGCCATCTGGAGGCAGATGGGCAACATTATATTATTTCATTATTTGTCCTATGCCATATTAGGAGTTGAAATAACGTCATGAGGTTATTAGCATGCGAATACACCCACCCTACCTGATTGGGAATCCCTAATCTAAAGGGGATGATTCTTAGATAAGGGGGGGAATAATTATTTGTGTGCGGAGTAGCAAGGGGGGGATCAAGAGAAAGGAGCTAGCAAGAGAAAAGAAAGCTAGCTAGTGGAGGAGAAGTTGAGGTCTATCAAGATGGAAGCCATAATGAGATGCGCTATGATGGACCACCCAGCTTTCCTAGGAGCAGAAGTGAGATTCCTGCTAGGACTTGGTAAGAGACACAGAAAATGATATTTCATTTTATTAAGACTAATTTGATAGTGTGGGTGAAATTATACCATCTAGATTGGCGAATAAATAAATGATTAAATAAATTGATCATCTCCATATTGAGATGTAGTCTTAGGATATTGTGAGGCTTCATTCTACCTGCAGAAGAATCTAGACTCATAATCTAGCAAAGCATTAAATGATTGCTTTTATATATATATATTGATATTGATAGAACATTCTTCGCCAAGCTAAGTGATGGATTCCCACCGGAAAGACGTCAAGTCCTTCCCATTTTAAGATCCTAGATCCCTGTTATTTGTCTTAATAGTCTTACCAAAGTTATATCCTTGGATGGATTTGCCCATCTTGAAGTCATGTGATGTGTAGTTGGTTAGGGGGGGCAGAATGTATTCAGCATTCTATATTGATGTCTAGGATTAGACATGCCCGTCCTGATATCATGAGGTTTTCTCTGAACAGAAGTAATGTATTAACTTATGTTCCTACTTTGATATCCTAACCTAATAATAGCTTGGTTATAATGTGACAAGTTATTTCCACTCACATGTATTGTTTAGCTTGTAATGCTTTATATTAACGCTATATATATTCATTTGCATGTATCATTGTGTTTATTTACTTATATATGTTTATAATCTTGTAACCAATAAATCTGCATATTTTTATAATACCTGTGTATCATTGTATAATGCAGAACTACATTTTATCATTAACGTCATCTCACGTCAAAAAGAGCTTATTTATCTGAGGAAATAGTCGGACTCAGATGTGAATTGTATCAATTCGGTTGTCTACAATTCACCAGGTCATGATTTTAAGAATTTATGACAATTTTTATAAATTTTATTTTTTTATGGTTAATTATTTTTATGACCATAATTAATAATTCTTAATTGAATTATTACCACCCGACATAAAAATATAACTATTATAATACTGCTCCTATGTACAAGAATATAACTGCTATAATACTGCTCCTATGTACAAGAATATAACTACTATAATACTGGTTCTATGTACAAGAATATAACTATTATAATACTGCTCCTATGTACAAGAATATAACTACTATAATACTGCTCCTATGTACAGGAATATAACTACTATAATACCGCTCCTATGTAGAAGAATATAACTACTATAATACCGCTCCTATGTACAAGAATATAACTACACTGCTCAAAAAAATAAAGGGAACACTTAACCACCTCCGGACCGCCTAACGCAGATTCGCGTTCCGGAGGTGGCAGCGCTGCGCACAATCACGCATATACGCGTCATCTCGCGAGACGCGAGATTTCGCTCCAAGCCGGCCCGCGCATGCGCATCGCGGGCCGGCAAAAGTTAAAGAAGAAGTTCGTCACCAGCCTGCCAGCAACGATCATTGGCTGGCAGGCTGGCGATTTTCAAAAAATCCAATCACAAGTCATATAACAGATCATATTAGTAAATATGATCTGTTATATGGCTTGTCTGCTCCTCTGCTGGTCCTTTTCGTCGGTTGGATCCAGCAGAGGAGCAGACTGAACTGTGAGTACACCAAACACTACACCTTAGCCCCAGATCACCCCCCTGCACCCCAATTAACCCTTTGATCACCCCTTTGATCGCCCCTGTCAATCACTAGTGAAAGGAAAAAAAGTGATCAGTGTAAACTGTCACTTTTTTTTTTTCACTAGTATTGGCTGTTAGGTTTTAGGGATAGTTTAGGCCCCTTGGTTAGGTAGTTTAGCGTGAGTTAGCGCCCAGCCCACCGCACCGCAGTCACTTATTCGCTGTTTAGCCTATCGCTAATCAGCATTTGTACTTTTATAGTATCTGTAAGTGATCAAAACTGATCACGGTCAGATCTATAATAGTATTAGTGTCACTTTAGTTCACCCTCCACCCAAAACGCAGTGTTTGCCCGATCAGGCCTGATCGGTCGCCCACACGTGCGTTCACCCACGCCCACCCCACCGCAGTGACAAAAAATATATATTTTTTTGATCACTGCACATTCATTTTACACGCACTGCGGCGATAAAGAAAATCAGTTTTGATATTTTTTATCAACCGCAGCGGCCTCCGGTACTTCGCTAGCCTCCCCTTTGTAAGACAGGCTTGCTTTTTTTCTTGGGTAGTCTCAGGGAATACCCCTAAATTTAGTAGTCCAAAATGTCAAACAGGGGGTATTCTTCTGAAGAGGCCTACAGGATTCTGACCCAGTCGGATGAGGAGTGGGAACCCTCATCTGACGAATCTAGCGGGTCAGAATATGAACCTGTAGAAAGCAGTGGCTCTCTGACCCAAAGTTCGGATGAGGAGGTTGAGGTCCCTAATAGCACCAGGCGTACCCGGCCCCGTGTCGCTAGACCACAGGTTATGCAGGATCCGCTTCAAGAGCAGCAGAGTGGGGCTGTCGCTGCCGGATCACGTGGTGAGGCATACACCAGCAGCACAGCCCTCCCTGGACCTAGTACCAGCACTGCCGTACAACATGGTGACGTGGCGAGCACCAGAAGGGCAGTTGAAGCTGGTACGGTGGCACGTGCAGTAGTTACCCGGTCGCAGCCACTGCACAGACAGGCCCGTAGAGCCCCTAGAATCCCTGAGGTGCTGGCAAACCCTGATTGGCAGTCACCAACTTCAGCCGCACCTGTAGTTCCCCCTTTCACCGCCCAGTCTGGAGTTCGGGTTGAGACGGCTCAAATCGGTTCGGCCCTGGGATTTTTTGAGCTGTTCTTGACTGCGGAGCTCTTGGACTTAGTCGTGGCAGAGACAAACCGGTATGCCACACAATTTATATCCGCCAACCCGGGAAGCTTTTATGCCCAGCTTTTCCGGTGGAAACCAGTCCAAGTTTCCGAACTTAAAATTTTTTTGGGCCTTCTCCTCAACATGGGCCTGACAAAAAAGCATGAATTGCGGTCATATTGGTCCACGAACCCGATTCATCACATGCCCATGTTCTCTGCTGCTATGTCCAGGGCACGATTTGAGGCCATCCTCCGTTTCCTGCAGTTTAGCGACAACACCACCTCCCGTCCCAGAGGCCACCCAGCTTTTGACCGGCTCCACAAAATTCGGCCCCTCATAGACCATTTCAACCAGAAATTTGCAGATTTGTATACCCCCGAGCAAAACATCTGCGTAGACGAGTCCCTAATACATTTTACCGGGCGCCTTGGCTTCAAACAATACATCCCAAGCAAGCGTGCCCGATATGGGGTCAAATTGTATAAGCTCTGTGAAAGGGCCACAGGCTATACCCACAAATTTCGGATCTATGAGGGAAAAGATCAGACCCTGGAGCCGGTCGGTTGCCCTGACTACCTGGGGAGCAGTGGGAAGACAGTCTGGGACTTGGTGTCACCCTTATTCGGCAAGGGGTACCATCTTTATGTGGACAATTTTTACACAAGTGTGGCCCTCTTTAGGCATTTGTTTCTAGAACGGATTTGCGCCTGTGGCACCGCGCGAACTAGTCGCGTGGGCTTCCCCCAACGGCTTCTAACCACCCGTCTTGCAAGGGGGGAGAGGGCTGCCTTGTGTAACGAAGAACTGCTCGCTGTGAAATGGAGAGACAAGCGTGACGTTTACATGCTCTCCTCCATTCACGCAGACACGACAATCCAAATTGAGCGAGCAACCCGTGTCATTGAAAAGCCCCTCTCAGTCCACGACTATAATTTGCTCATGGGAGGGGTGGACTTCAATGACCAGATGTTGTCTCCGTATTTAGTTTCCCGCAGAACCAGATGCTGGTATAAGAAGGTGTCTGTATATTTAATTAAATTGGCGCTGTATAATAGTTTTGTTCTCTACAGTAAGGCTGGGAGAACAGGATCCTTCCTCAAATTCCAGGAAGAGATCATCGAGAACCTCCTATATCCAGGAGGTTCCGTGGCCCCATCCACCAGTGTAGTTAGCCGTCTACACGAGCGACATTTCCTTAGTGTCGTTCCTGGTACCTCAACCCAACAGTCACCCCGAAAAAGATGTTGTGTCTGTAGCAGGAGTGGAATAAGGCGTGACACCCGCTATTTCTGTCCTGACTGTCCTGACCACCCTGCCCTATGTTTTGGTGAGTGTTTCCGGAAGTACCACACACAGGTACACCTAGCATAGGGATTGCATCTCACAGGACAGGCACACAGGGCTATTAGGGCCCTTTTACTCACAGCTGCTGCAAACCCTCTCCTTTCACCTGGGATAAAGTGCATAACGTACTTTGCCACATCTTTGGGCGATTTGAGCTTTGCACATTGTCCCATGGGGAAGGAGAGGTTTGTTCTATAAAGGTAAAAAAAACTAAACAAAAAAAAAATTACCGGTAAGTAAAAAAGTTAAAAAAGTTAAAAAAAAGTTAATATGTTCTGTTCTAAAGTTAATAAAGTTATTGCGTTGCGGCCTGGTTTTTTCTTTTTTGTTTTGTTTTTTTTACCTTCCAGGTGGACCAACCGATCGACTAGCTGCAGCACTGATGTGCATTCGGACAGAAGCATTGCGCTGCTGTCAGATTACACGCAAGTCGGTGTATGCGGCGCTGCAAGACGAGATTTCTCCTCTGCAGTAAAAGATACGTTTGCCGAGGCATATGAGCTGAGGAGGTGGCGGTGTTCATATACTTTGGCAAACACTTTGTATATATAAAAAAAAAAATCCCGGCAATGATTTATTCATCCACATCGATTGATATGAATGGAGAAATCTGGTTTGCCAGGGCATACGAGCTAAGTGGGTA
This sequence comes from Bufo bufo, assembly GCF_905171765.1. Classification (NCBI taxonomy): domain Eukaryota; kingdom Metazoa; phylum Chordata; class Amphibia; order Anura; family Bufonidae; genus Bufo; species Bufo bufo. The sequence continues at coordinate 677,387,299 of NC_053391.1, read as the reverse complement.
TGGATGTTGGGCGGAGCTCCTATGTCCTGGCAGACGCCTTTCCCCTCCTTTTTCTTTTTTTGGCAGAGATTTTTTCATCCACATTGATCGATGCGAATGAAGAAATCTGTGCCGTTCATTTTTTTCTTTCAGCCCAGAGGCTGAACGGAAAAAAAAAATCTCATTACCTGTATGCTCAATATAAGGAGAATAGCAGAAACTCCTAATGCTGGGCATACATGTAATGATTGCGGAGACCCTCAAATGCCAGGGCAGTACAAACACCCCACAAATAACACCATTTTGGAAAGAAGACACCCCAAGGTATTCGCTGAGGGGCATATTGAGTCCATGAAAGATTGAAATTTTTGTCCCAAGTTAGCGGAAAGGGAGACTTTGTGAGAACAAAATCAAAAAAATCAATTTCCGCTAACTTGTGCCAAAAATTTTTTTTTCATATGAACTCGCCATGCCCCTCATTGAATACCTTGGGGTGTCTTCTTTCCAAAATGGGGTCACATGTGGGGTATTTATACTGCCCTGGCATTTTAGGGGCCCCAAAGCGTGAGAAGAAGTCTGGTATCCAAATGTCTAAAAATGCCCTCCTAAAAGGAATTTGGGCACCTTTTCCCACCTAGGCTGCAAAAAAGTGTCACACATGTGGTATCTCCGTATTCAGGAGAATTTGGGGAATATGTTTTGGGGTGTCATTTTACATATACCCATGCTGGATGAGATAAATATCTTGGTCAAATGCCAACTTTGTATAAAAAAATGGGAAAAGTTGTCTTTTGCCAAGATATTTCTCTCACCCAGCATGGGTATATGTAAAATGACACCACAAAACACATTCCCCAACTTCTCCTGAATACGGCGATACCAGATGTGTGACACTTTTTTGCAGCCTAGGTGGGCAAAGGGGCCCACATTCCAAAGAGCACCTTTCGGATTTCACAGGTCATTTACCTACTTACCACACATTAGGGCCCCTGGAAAATGCCAGGGCAGTATAACTACCCCACAAGTGACCCCATTTTGGAAAGAAGACACCCCAAGGTATTCCGTGAGTGGCATGGCAAGTTCCTAGAATTTTTTATTTTTTGTCACAAGTTAGTGGAAAATGATGATTTTTTTTTTTTTTTTCTTACAAAGTCTCATATTCCACTAACTTGTGACAAAAAATAAAAACTTCCATGAACTCACTATGCCCATCAGCGAATACCTTGGTGTCTCTTCTTTCCAAAATGGGGTCACTTGTGGGGTAGTTATACTGCCCTGGCATTCTAGGGGCCCAAATGTGTGGTAAGGAGTTTGAAATCAAATTCTGTAAAAAATGGCCTGTGAAATCCGAAAGGTGCTCTTTTGAATATGGGCCCCTTTGCCCACCTAGGCTGCAAAAAAGTGTCACACATCTGGTATCTCTGTATTCAGGAGAAGTTGAGGAATCTGTTTTGGGGTGTCTTTTTACATATACCCATGCTGGGTGAGATAAATATATTGGTCAAATGCCAACTTTGTATAAAAAAAAATGGGAAAAGTTGTCTTTTGCCAAGAAATTTTTCTCACCCAGCATGGGTATATGTAAAATGACACCCCGAAACACATTCCCCAACTTTTCCTGAGTACGGAGATACCAGATGTGTGACACTTTTTTGCAGCCTAGGTGGGCAAAGGGGCCCATATTCCAAAGAGCACCTTTCGGATTTCACTGGTCATTTTTTACAGAATTTGATTTTAAACTCCTTACCACACATTTGGGCCCCTAGAATGCCAGGGCAGTATAACTACCCCACAAGTATCCCCATTTTAGAAAGAAGACACCCCAAGGTATTCCGTGAGGGGCATGGCGAGTTCCTAGAATTTTTTATTTTTTGTCACAAGTTAGTGGAAAATGATGATTTTTTTTTTTTTTTTTTTTTTCATACAAAGTCTCATATTCCACTAACTTGTGACAAAAAATAAAAACTTCCATGAACTCACTATGCCCATCAGCGAATACCTTGGGGTCTCTTCTTTCCAAAATGGGGTCACTTGTGGGGTAGTTATACTGCCCTGGCATTCTAGGGGCCCAAATGTGTGGTAAGGAGTTTGAAATCAAATTCTGTAAAAACTGACCAGTGAAATCCGAAAGGTGCTCTTTGGAATATGGGCCCCTTTGCCCACCTAGGCTGCAAAAAAGTGTCACACATCTGGTATCTCTGTATTCAGGAGAAGTTGAGGAATGTGTTTTGGGGTGTCTTTTTACATATACCCATGCTGGGTGAGATAAATATCTTGGTCAAATGCCAACTTTGTATAAAAAAAATGGGAAAAGTTGTCTTTTGCCAAGATATTTCTCTCACCCAGCATGGGTATATGTAAAAAGACACCCCAAAACACATTCCTCAACTTCTCCTGAATACAGAGATACCAGATGTGTGACACTTTTTTGCAGCCTAGGTGGGCAAAGGGGCCCATATTCCAAAGAGCACCTTTCGGATTTCACTGGTCATTTTTTACAGAATTTGATTTCAAACTCCTTACCACACATTTGGGCCCCTAGAATGCCAGAGCAGTATAGCTACCCCACAAGTGACCCCATTTTGGAAAGAAGAGACCCCAAGGTATTTCGTGATGGGCATAGTGAGTTCATAGAACTTTTTATTTTTTGTCACAAGTTAGTGGAATATGAGACTTTGTAAGAAAAAAAAAAAAAATCATCATTTTCCGCTAACTTGTGACAAAAAATAAAAAGTTCTATGAACTCACTATGCCCATCAGCGAATACCTTAGGGTGTGTACTTTCCGAAATGGGGTCATTTGTGGGGTGTTTGTACTGTCTGGGCATTGTAGAACCTCAGGAAACATGACAGGTGCTCAGAAAGTCAGAGCTGCTTCAAAAAGCGGAAATTCACATTTTTGTACCATAGTTTGTAAACGCTATAACTTTTACCCAAACCATTTTTTTTTACCCAAACATTTTTTTTTTATCAAAGACATGTAGAACAATAAATTTAGAGCAAAATTTATATATGGATCTCGTTTTTTTTTGCAAAATTTTACAACTGAAAGTGAAAAATGTCATTTTTTTGCAAAAAAAACGTTAAATTTCGATTAATAACAAAAAAAGTAAAAATGTCAGCAGCAATGAAATACCACCAAATGAAAGCTCTATTAGTGAGAAGAAAAGGAGGTAAAATTCATTTGGGTGGTAAGTTGCATGACCGAGCAATAAACGGTGAAAGTAGTGTAGGTCAGAAGTGTAAAAAGTGGCCTGGTCTTTCAGGGTGTTTAAGCACCTGGGGCTGAGGTGGTTAAACAACACAATGTAACTCCAAGTCAATCACACTTCTGTGAAATCAGACTGTCCACTTAGGAAGTAACACTGAGTGACAATCAATTTCACATGCTGTTGTGCAAATGGGATAGACAACAGGTGGAATTTATAGGCAATTAGCAAGACACTCCCAATAAAGGAGTGGTTCTGCAGGTGGTGACCACAGACCACTTCTCAGTTCCTATGCTTCCTGGCTGATGTTTTGGTCACTTTTGAAGGCTGGCGGTGCTTTCACTCTAGTGGTAGCATGAGACGGAGTCTACGACCCACACAAGTGGCTCAGGTAGTGCAGCTTATCCAGGATGGCACATCAATGCGAGCTGTGGCAAGAAGGTTTGCTGTGTCTGTCAGCGTAGTGTCCAGAGCATGGAGGCGCTACCAGGAGACAGGCCAGTACATCAGGAGACGTGGAGGAGGCCGTAGGAGGGCAACAACCCAGCAGCAGGACCGCTACCTCCGCCTTTGTGCAAGGAGGAACAGGAGGAGCACTGTCAGAGCCCTGCAAAATAACCTCCAGCAGGCCACAAATGTGCATGTGTCTGCTCAAACGGTCAGAAACAGACTCCATGAGGGTGATATGAGGGCCCGACGTCCACAGGTGGGGGTTGTGCTTACAGCCCAACACCGTGCAGGACGTTTGGCATTTGCCAGAGAACACCAAGATTGGCAAATTCGCCACTGGCGCCCTGTGCTCTTCACAGATGAAAGCAGGTTCACACTGAGCACATGTGACAGACGTGACAGAGTCTTGAGACGCCGTGGAGAACGTTCTGCTGCCTGCAACATCCTCCAGCATGACTGGTTTGGCATTGGGTCAGTAATAGTGTGGGATGGCATTTCTTTGGAGGGCCGCACAGCCCTCCATGTGCTCGCCAGAGGTAGCCTGACTGCCATTAGGTACCGAGATGAGATCCTCAGACCCCTTGTGAGACCATATGCTGGTGCGGTTGGTCCTGTGTTCCTCCTAATGCAAGACAATGCTAGACCTCATCGGCTGGATTGTGTCAGCAGTTCCTGCAAGCCGAAGGCATTGATGCTATGGACAGGCCCGCCCGTTCCCCAGACCTGAATCCAATTGAGCACATCTGGGACATCATGTCTCGCTCTATCCATCAACGACACGTTGCACCACAGACTGTCCAGGAGTTGGCAGATGCTTTAGTCCAGGTCTGGGAGGAGATCCCTCAGGAGACCGTCCGCCACCTCATCAGGAGCATGCACAGGCATTGTAGGGAGGTCATACAGGCACGTGGAGGCCACACACACTACTGAGCCTCATTTTGACTTGTTTTAAGGACATTACATCAAAGTTGGATCAGCCTGTAGTGTGTTTTTCCACTTTAATTTTGAGTGTGACTCCAAATCCAGACCTCCATGGGCTGAAAAATTAGATTTCCATTTTTTTATTTTTGTGTGATTTTGTTGTCAGCACATTCAACTAAGAACAAAGTATTTCAGAAGAATATTTAATTAATTCAGATCTAGGATGTGTTATTTTTGTGTTCCCTTTATTTTTTTGAGCAGTGTACTATAATACTGCTCCTATGTACAAGAATATAACTACTATGATACTGCTCCTATGTACAAGACTATAACTACTATAATACTGCTCCTATGTACAAGAATATAACTACTATAATACTGCCTTCTATGTACAAGAATATAACTACTATAATACTGCTCCTATGTACAAGAATATAACTTATAATACTGATCCTATGTAGAAGAATATAACTACTATAATACTGCCTCCTATGTACAAGAATATAACTACTATAACACTGCTCCTATGTACAAGAATATAACTACTATCATACTGCTCCTATGTACAAGAATATAACTACTATAATACTGCCTTCTATGTACAAGAATATAACTACTATAATACTGCTCCTATGTACAAGAATATAACTACTATAATACTGATCCTATGTACAAGAATATAACTACTATAATACTGCCTCCTATGTACAAGAATATAACTACTATAACGCTGCCTCCTATGTACAAGAATATAACTACTATAATACTGCCTCCTATGTACAAGAATATAACTGCTATAATACTGCTCTTATGTACAATAATATAACTGATATAATACTGCTCCTATGTACAAGAATATAACTACTATAATACTGCTCCTATGTACAAGAATATAACTACTATAATACTGCTCCTATGTACAATAATATAACTACTATAATACTGCTCCTATGTACAAGAATATAACTGCTATAATACTGCTCCTATGTACAAGAATATAACTACTATAATACTGCTCCTATGTACAAGAATATAACTACTATAATACTGCTCCTATGTACAAGAATATAACTACTATAATACTGCTCCTATGTACAAGAATATAACTACTATAATACTGCTCCTATGTACAAGAATATAACTACTATAATACTGCTCCTATGTACAAGAATATAACTACTATAATACTGCTCCTATGTACAAGAATATAACCACTATAATACTGCCTCCTATGTACAAGAATATAACTACTATAATACTGCTCCTATGTACAAGAATATAACTACTATAATACTGCTCCTATGTACAAGAATATAACTACTATAATACTGCTCCTATGTACAAGAATATAACTACTATAATACTGCTCCTATGTACAAGAATATAACTACTATAATACTGCTCCTATATACAAGAATATAACTGCTATAATACTGCTCCTATGTACAAGAATAACTACTATAATACTGCTCCTATGTACAAGAATATAACTACTATAATACTGCTCCTATGTACAAGAATATAACTACTATAATACTACCTCCTATGTACAAGAATATAACTACTATAATACTGCTCCTATGTACAAGAATATAACTACTATAATACTGCTCCTATATACAAGAATATAACTGCTATAATACTGCTCCTATGTACAAGAATAACTACTATAATACTGCTCCTATGTACAAGAATATAACTACTATAATACTGCTCCTATGTACAAGAATATAACTACTATAATACTACCTCCTATGTACAAGAATATAACTACTATAATACTGCTCCTATATACAATAATATAACTACTATAATACTGCTCCTATGTACAAGAATATAACTACTATAATACTGCTCCTATGTACAAGAATATAACTACTATTATATTGCTCCTATGTACAAGAATATAACTACTATAATACTGCTCCTATGTACAAGAATATAACTACTATTATATTGCCCCTTTTGACAGGAATGTGGACCTTAAAAGCACAGGTAGTAGACTTTTAATATTAAAAAATGCTGTCATCTCTAGTGTCTGGAAATGAAATGTTTCTGACTTCCGAGTTAATATTTTATGTTAATGTATTTGACATTCTTACATTAGTTTGGCGCTGTTTTAGAGATATTACACTAGTGTACAATTTTGCCCTAGGAGTCGACCATTTATTGTGTATGTAAGGCTGGCGGTTATGTTAGTGCATAATTTCCATCTACAATCCTTTATTCAGGCAATAACCTAGCTTTGTAAAGTGTATAATTTCCTAATTTGCTCTGAGATTCATAAATCTTAGCTTGAGAATGTCTCAAGGTCAAACGCCCCATAATAAAGCATTTATTATGTGTTTTTTTTCCCCTCTGTATCCATTATCGAGAGCAAATCAGTGGTTGACCTTTTAAGTCACACTGATTCAATAAAACTTACATTATCCTGACTTTCGGGAACATTAGTTTAATGTGATTTAAAAGATCACCTTCCATGAGCAGCGCAATAAGTTTGCATGAAACCCAAAAAGCATATACTATGTAATGAAACCTGCCCTTTAATGAACTGCCTGAGCTTCTGTACATAGAGAAATCCTACCGTTTCTAATATAACCTTTCGCCACAGGCATAGGTTAGCAATACAAATAGCCACAATGTCAAGGTATGAATTTTTATTTGCATGCTTTGTTATGCACAATTACTGTTACTTGCAAATGATCCCTCAGTAGCATGGCAGAGCGGTGTGTACGGAGCTGGCGTGGCGGCACCTAACACCCATACAGATTTGTAATATGGAGCCACAATCACTCCATTTGCCGCCATATCATGTCTCTGTTGGATACCATATCACAAAGATATTCTACCAGGGGCATACCGTTATAGCGATCCCTGATTGGCTACTATATTGCCATATAAAGCCATAATAATTAGCCATACAACAGCAAGATGCATACTGCCACACAGTGTGTAGATAGTGTCTGAATAAATATTGTATACTGCACCCAGACAAATCAGGGCACCCCATAAAAGTTTAGCCCACCAAAATAATGCCACCTCCTTGGCAGTCCTTGGAACTGTTGGTAATATCCCTGGTGATAGATAGAGTGATTAAATGGGTATTCCCAATTGTGATAATTATGAATTATGGCCTATCCTTAGGACTGGTCTATAGGGGGGGGGGGGGGGGGCCCCCACCCTTGGGGCCAGCTACTATCTCTAAAATGGAGCCCTGCTACTTTTGGAATTCTAATAGCTGTCAATGGAGAGGAAGCCACACAAAACCATCTTGGTCTTCGTTCATCGTGGGGAGGCGTTGTAGAGGTGGGGCCCAGACCTATCGATATGCCATGAATGTCCTAAATTGGACAACCCCTTTTAAGGTGTTAAATTTCAAAACCCTCTTTGTGAACAATAATAAAGTGGTTAATAGCAATATCTATATACTTCTAGGGAAGGGGGTTCTAAGGTAGTGAAGGCTTTAATGGTAACCTTGGTGGTCTAAGGTCCTAAAAAATAAGGGGTTGATACCAAAAATCCTAACTATCTTGGGTATTCCCAAAATAAGTGAAGGTACTGAAGGGATTAAAAATGCTTTCCTGATGTTCTAATACAGAGAAGGGGATAAAGGGGTTCTTCTTCTTCAGGAAGCCTTTCTGCCAGACCCTCCCACTTGGCCAGACCTGTAGTGGGAGGCATACTCTCTTAATACCCATCGGTTCAGGCTCCTTCAGTCCCCAGCTGTGGCCGTCTCACACCTGTTTACATACTGTTTGATACAGGTGACGAGCCCCCATCTTGTTTGACCCGGGAACATGGGGAACACATCACCACTACAGCTTTTCATTGGATGAAGCTGGCACATGACCCGTGTGAAACAGGATGTTGACAGGCGGGGACCCAAATGAAACAGCCATGGTGGGGGACCAAAGGAGCAGGAACCGAGTGGCAGGGAGCAGGTAAGCAGGCATGCTTCCCTGTACAGGTCCAGCCATGTGGGGGGTTCTGGGTGACCTGAAGTAGAACAACCCCTTTAATGTCTGCATCCCTGGTGGTCTAGGGAAGACAAAAAAAAATCAATTTGATATCCAGTGTCTAGTGGATTGCTTACCTCCCCAGATGTCACTGCTATGCCTTTATGCCTTTAAGAAACTGGACATCAATCATTCACAATCATTCAATGTCCACTTCCTGCTCTGCAGTCATCAAATTGATTAGAGAGGGGAAGATAGGAGGGACAGAGAGGACTGCTGCTGGGATCGAACAGTCACAATTAGTAATCTCTATGATCAAAAAACTTTGTGCAAAGTTCCCAGTGCAGAACCTGTAACTGGACCCCTACTTACTATGTGCCGTGCATAAGACGGATTACTCTGCTCCCCTAATAGCTATGTCCCTAATGTAAGCTCTCTATCTGGTCACTAGAGGATGTATGTACTATATAAAGCATGCATCATGTGGCTGCTAAGAGGATTTTGGAGATTATAGGCCCTTCCTTTTTGTTATTGGGTAACAAGGACCTGTAAAGCATTACTATCTCCAGAAAAAGTGTATTACTTGCAAACATGGTTACAGGCTGGACCAACATTCATGGAAGGGTTGGGGAGGAAAAACAAGTACAAGGCTCTGGGTGACGAAATCAAGCACAATTATTTGGAGCTAGGCATGGTATGTGTTTGAGCTTGCCAGAGCTCCTGCCAGAGCACAAGGAACACACTCATCAACGATACCTAGCTTCATGTCCCAATTTTCAGGGTGGCGCAGGACACCACTCTCGAAGTCACACCAGTGCGACCAGGTAGTCGGTTGGATTGCAGCAGATAATGCTTCCAGTCGGTTAAGCACCACCCTGTCTTCCACAAAGTCCAGTCTCAGTAGCCAAGAGTCTGGTCAACAGAATCCTCATCCTCATCCTCCTTCCTCCCACCATGTAGAGTCTTGGCAAACATGTGATCCCACACTCGGATATCCGAGGAGCTCTTTTCATCGCCATTCCTTGATTTGGCCCTCTCGCCATTCCTTGTGCACTGATTCCCAAACTCTTGAGTATCCACAGTCAGAAAAAGATGACTGCAATTAGTGTTTCAAGAGGTGGATGCTGATGATGAGACACAGTTGCCAATAAGTCAACCGCAATTAGTGTCTCAAGAGGTTCATGATGAGGATGAGTCACAGTTGTCAATAAGTGAGATTAGGTCAACAAGTCAGGAGGATTACCAGAGTGAGGAAGTGGAAGAGGAGGTGGTGGACGATTAAATCAATGACCCAACCTGGGAAGGACAGCAGTACAGAGGGGGAAGCATCCGCAGTACCACCACACGCTTTAAGAGGCAGTGGGGTGGCAAAAGGGAGAAGGCGGCCCACACCAAACAGGCCCACAATTATTTCCCGGAGCAGTCTGGCGCTTTTTTGAGGAAAGTGCAGACGATAAAAGAATTGTCATTTGCAACCTGTGCCATACCAAAATGAGGAGGAGCGTGAACACTAGCACTCACCACCACCAGCATGATTTGCCACATGGCATCAAATCACCCTAATAGGTGGGCCGAACGCCTAGGTCCACAATCTGTGTCTGCGGGTCACACCACTGCCGGTGCTACGTGCAGGCCAATCCGCTGTCAAAGACGCAGGCCTGGATGCCTCCCGCCCTGCACCTGGACCTACGCAAGCACCATCATCTAGCACATCCACTTGTGTGTCCCAGCGCAGCGTACAGATGTCCATATCGCAGACCTTTGAACGAAAGCGCAAATACCCAGCCACCCACCAACAGGCCATAGCACTTAATGCGCACCTTTCCAAATTGCTGGTCCTGAAAATGTTGACATTTAGGCTTGTGGACACAGAGGCTTTCCACAGCCTGATGGCGGTGGCTGTCCCTCGTTACTCAGTACCCAGCCACCACTATTTTTCCCGGTGTGCCATCCCCGCCTTACAGCAGCATGTGTCCCATAACATCACCTGTGCCCTAACTAACGCAGTTATTGGGAAGGTCCACTTCACGACTGACACATGGACAAGTGCTTTTGGCCAGGGACGCTACATTTCCCTGATGGCACACTGGGTGAACAGTGTGGAGGCCGGGAGCGAGTCGTACCCTGGGATGGCACAGGTGCTACCAACGCCAAGGATTGGGGGCCGTACTTCCATCAGGATTTCCGCCACCATTTACATAGTGGCTGCAACCCCCCCCCTTCTCCTCCTCCACCTCCATTTCCACCTCTGAATTCTCATCTTACAGCACCAGTTATTCATCAGTCAGTAGTTGGAAGTAGTGTAGCACTGCAGTGGGGAAGCGGCAACAGGCCGTGCTGAAACTAATTTGCTTACGTGACAAACATTACACCGCCGCAGAGCTGTGGCAGGGAATAAGAGACCAGACTGAGCTGTGGCTCTCGCCACTCCACCTAGAACCAGGCATGGATGTGTCTGATAATAGCCGTAACTTGGTGACGGCTTTTGAGCTCGGCAAGCTCAAACACATACCATGCCTAGCCCACGTGTTCAACTTAGTTTCTTAAAACCTACCCCAATTTGCCTGAGCTACTGGAGAAGGTGTGCCGCATGTGTGCCCATTTCCGAAAGTCATCTACAGCTGCCGCCAGTCTGGCAATGCTGCAGCAGAGCTTGCAATTGCCAGCTCACCGACTGTTGTGCGATGTGAGCACGTGCTGGAACTCCACGTTCCACATGTTGACCAGGCTTTGTGAGCAGCAGAAGGCAGTAGTGGAATACCAGCTGCAACATGGTCGTCGCCTTTACAGTCAGCTTCCGTCGAGTCGAGTGGGCATGGATGTCTGACCTCTGTCAGGTTTTACGCAACTTTGAGCAATCAACACAGATAGTGAGCGGCAATGTTGCTATTACCACCGTAACCATCCCACTTCTGTGTCTACTGAAATGCTTGCTGCTCACAATGAAGGCGGACGCTTTACATGTGGAAGAGGTGGAAATGGGGGAAGACAGTACACAGGGTGATAGCCAGACCACCCTCAGTTCGTCTTCTGAGCGCAAATTGGATGATGATGAGGAGGAGAAGGAGGAGGAGCAGGAGATGGTAGCCTACGCTACAGAGAGTAGTACCTATAGCAGGTTTATTCCATCTGTTCAGCATGGATGGGCCAAAGAGGAGGAAGAGGATGAGGAGATTGAGAGTCATCCTCCTGATGAGGACAGCAAAGTCTTGCCTGTTGGGACTCTGGCACACATGGCTGACTTTATGTTATGCTTCCTTTCCCGTGACCCTCGCGTTATACGCATTTTGGCCACCACCGATTACTGGTTGTTCACCCTTCTCGACCCCCGCTACAAAGAGAAATTTTCATCTCTCATTCTTGTGGTGGAGAGGACGAGCAAAATGGTACAATACCAGAAGGTCCTTGTGGAGAAATTGCTCCAAAAATTTCCAGCTGACAACACTGGCGGCAGATTACGTAGTTCCTTGGCAACCGAGGAGGGGAGACGAGGGGAACACACATCAGTTCCAACAGAGGCAGGGCAACACTCTCCAAGGCCTGGGACAGTTTCATGACACCCTGCGAGCACCCTCACCCTGATGCCCGGCCTAGTGTCACAAGAAGGGAAAAGTTTTGGAAGATGGTGAAGAAGTACGTAGCAGACTGTGTCAGCGTCCTCAATGATACCTCTGTGCCTTACAACTACTGGGTGTCCATTCTGGACACGTGGCACGAACTGGCGGTCTATGCCTTGGAGGTGCTGGCCTTCCCTGCCGCCAGCGTTTTGTCAGAGCGGGTATTTAGTGCTACTGGGGAAATAATAACTGATAAGCGCATCCTCCTGTCAACTGAAAATACTGACAGGTTGACTCTTATAAAAATGAACAAGGCCTGGATTGCCCCTGACTTCTGTACTCCACCAGAGGAAAGCGGCTAAACATAAGTGCACTTTAAATGTGGCTTTTATGGTGTATTGAATACACTGTATTCCTATGCACCCCTTCCACCACAAACAAGGGTATATGGTTCAATCTTCCGTTTCTCGTCCTCCTCCTCCATCATATCAACATGCTTATTAGGCTGCCCTCGCTCCTAATGTTTTAGAGGGTCAGCTCAGCAGCAGACCTTTGCCCCTAATGTTTTAGAGGGTCAGATCAGCAGCAGGCCTTTGCCCGTAATGTTTTAGAGGGTCAGATCGGCAGCAGGCCTTTGCCCCTAATGTTTTAAATGGTCAGATCAGCAGCAGGCCCTCCTTTATGTGTAATAAAGGGTGTATGGGAGTGCCGTTTCCTTGTAATTTTTGGAAGCCCTTTCACTTAGTGCATAGGCTTTATGAGTGTAGGAGTCCCACTACCTGAACAATTGTACCACAATGTGAATGAGGCCCTCCTTTATGTGATATACAGGTTGTATCCGAGTGCCTCTTCCTTGTAATTTTTGGTAGCACTTGCACTTTGTATACAAGTAAATATATAGGAAAGAAAAAAAAAATCCTCTAAAATCAATTTTATCTTCGGTTTTGTGCGTATTATTGTCAGTCTGTAAAAGTGGCGTACTACTCGGACAACATCGTTCCCAGCAGCGACCTGGGAGTCCAAGATTCATCCAGACATCCTCCCCATGCTGTTCCCGAAACCATTGCAGTGGTGTTTCCATCAATTTCTGACCTTTTCCTGTGAACCAGATACCGGACCCCTCTGGTGCCTGGTTTAATGCTCTGGTTCTCCTATTGACTTCTATTGTGCACTTTCGTGCTCGATCAACACTAGTTCTGATGCAATTTTTGTAGGACAGATGAGAGCTTATGACAGTATCTTGTAGACCCGGGGGGGCGGGGGGTGCAATTAAAGTTGTCTGCAGACAAAAGGTCAAATGTACTGCTTGTCACTTATCACAGGTGCTAATTTTAAAAAGAACAAACTGTACTGCTTTTCTAGGTAATGTAGAGATGCTAATGGGATTAAAACATCCCACAGTTGGTATGACTCCACCCCATCCAATACTGAGACTAGGGGTGTATGAATCCATAGACCAGAAGATATACCTCAAAAGCAGCCCTGTCATAATTCACATTTTGTAATAAACAGGGCTTTTTTTCTCAGAGAAAAGGTGGTGGAACTCACCCCCCCTCCTCTGGCCACGCCCCTACCCACCCCTAGGACCGCCCCCTAAAACCGCCCCTTTAGAGAACAGGGATGCAAGTAAAATTCCCAGTGACGGTCGTGACAGCCAGGCTGCCAGTGCCCGCGGCCGCCACCGCCCTAGTTCACACATGGGCAGTGCAGCCTGGCCTGGCCCCTTCCTTCTCTCCCAGTATAAAATGCCCCTATACAGAGCCCCCATATAAAATACCCCTTCTTTTTAGCCTCTGTAGATGTCCCTATAGTGCCACCCAATAATGTGCCAGTAATAAGTGCCCCAATAGATGCCCCCCAATCATGTACCAGTAAGATGTGCCCCCATATCATGTGCCAGTAATAAGAGCCCCCCACCATCATGTGCCAGTAGCCTGAGTGCCCCCCTATCATGTGCCAGTAGCCCCCTATCAAGTGCCAGTAGCCCCCCTATCAAGTGCCAGTAGCCTCCTATCATGTGCCAGTAGCCCCCCTTATGTGCCAGTAGCCCCCCTTATGTGCCAGTAGCCCCCCTCTCCCTTATGTGCCAGTAGCCCCTCTTATGTGCCAGTAGCCCCCCTTATCTCTTATGTGCCAGTAACCCCCTTAAGTGCAAGTAGCCAGTAGCCCCCCTTATGTGCCAGCAGCCCTCCTTATGTCTGTTCCAGCCCAGCAGCCCCCCTTATGTCTGTGCCAGAAGCCCCCCTTATGTCTGTGCCAGAAGCCCCCCTTATGTGCCAGCAGCCCCTCTTATGTGCCAGTAGCCAGTATCCCCCCTTATGTGCCAGCAGCCCCCCTTATGTCTGTGCCAGCCCAGCAGCCCCCTGTTGGTTTTTGCTGTAATATGAGATGTTAGCCATGATAACTTATATAGACAGGGTTGTGTCTTTCCAAATTATGTCAAATCAACTGAACTTAAAACAGGTGGACTCCTATCAAGATATAGAAATATCTCAAAGATGATTAAAAGAAACGGGAGGGCCCCATAGCTAAATGTCAAGTGTCATAGCAAATGGTCTGAATACTTTCTGCCATGCAAAATTTTAGTTTTTCCTTTTTAAAAAAGGGAACATTTCCCCCCACAAATCACTGCAAAAACCATGAAAAAAACAGCTATGGACATTCTAAAATGCAAATACTTACAGCACATTGCAGTTTTATCACAGTTTTTGCTATGAAATCTGTAAAATACCGCAAATTACTGCAGGACCTGCAAAAGGACCTTCAGATGATCAAACTACTACTGAAGGTCCTCAAGGTACAAGAAAGAGAGGCAAGGAGAATGAGGAGATGCTATTTAAGTGCATGTTAAATGGGTCTGAATTTATTTAGGGGGTCAGTCCTGTGTCTGTATTTTAGGAGGTCTAGTTTGATGGGGCAATATTCATTTAGAAGTTCTGGGCTGAGTCTTTTGTCACAGGATCTGGTTTTAGGGTCTGTACTAGTTTAGGAGGCCTGTCCTACGTCTGTATTTAGAGGGTCAGGTTTGGGAGTCTGAATTAATTTAGCTGAGTCTCTACTTTGAGAATCTTGTTTGGGGGTCTGTATTTCTAGTATGGGGATCTATATTAGTTTAGGGGGTCTGCCTCAGGATAGTATTTTCTTAGAAGGTAGTCTGGTCTGTATTTCGAGGATCTGGTTTTTGGTCCCGTATTAGTTTAGGGTCACTGCCCTGAATCTACATTTATGAAGGGGATCTGGTCTGGGTCTGGGTCTTGTTTTTTTGTATTGATGGTGTTTAGAGGGTCTGGACAGGGATCATTTTTTTGGTCTGTATTTGTTTAAGGGTGGTCTAGTTTGGATTGTGGGGAGACCTCCATATTTAGCATTCAACTAAATTTCATCCATTTGTGTAAAAATAAACAACCGGTGCAGAATTTAACCCTTTCTATCCCTGGCCAGTTTTCACCTTCCTGCCCAGGCCATTTTTTGAAAATCCGACATGTGTCACTTTATGTGGTAATAACTTTGGAATACTTTTACTTATCCAGGCCATTCTGAGACTGTTTTCTCGTGACACATTGTAGTTCACGACAGTGCTAAATTTGAGTCAATATATTTTTTATAAAAAAAATCTAAAATTTACCAAACTTTTGGAAAAATTCACAATTTTCTAAATTTGAATTTCTCTACTTTTAAGACAGAAAGTAATGACTCATAAAATATGTCTGCTTTATGTTGGGATCATTTTGTAAATGTTATTTTATTTTTTTAGGATGTTAAAAGGCTTAGAAGTTTAAAAGCCATTTTTCAAATTTTCAACAAAATTTCCAAAACCATTTTTTAAGCACCAATTCAGTTATAAAGTGATTTTTAAGGGGCTTACATAATGGAAACCACCCATAAATGACCCCATTTTAGAAACTACACCCCACAAATTATTCAAAACTGATGTTACAAACTTTGTTAACCCTTTAGGTGTTCCACAAGAGTTAAAGGAAAATGGAGGCAAACTAAGCCTCAATATGCATTACTCTGATTCTGCAGTTTACAGAAATACCCCATATTTGGTGGTAAACTGCTCTATGGGCACGTGGCAGTGGTCAGAAGGAAAGGAGCGCCATATGGTTTTTGGAGGCAGATTTTGCTAGAATGGTTTTTGGGCACCATTTTATATTTGAAGAGACCCTTCCCTACAGTAGAAACCTTCAAAAAGTGACCACATTTTGGAAACTACACCTTTCAAAGAATATATTAAGAGGGTACTGAGCACTTTGAGCCCCTAAGCGTTTTGCAGAATTTGCAAACACTTGGCTGTGAAAATGAAAAGTTTCATTTCTTCCAATAAAATGAAATAAAAATGTTGCTTTAGCCCTAAATATTTCATTTTCACAAGGGGTAACAGGAGAAAAAGCACCCCATAATTTGTTACCCATTTTCTCCTGAATATGGCAATATCCCATATGTGGTGGTAAACTGCTGTGGGGGCACATGGCAGGACAGGTTAGGGTCAGAATAGAAGGAGCGCCATACGGCTTTTGCAGCGCATATTTTGATGGATTTGTTTATGGGCGCCATTAGTTTTAATTTTTTGAGTGATTTTCTTATGTGGGTGCTCATTTTTTGCGGGATTAGGAGATCTTTTCATTGGTACCATTTTAGAGTACATAAGACTTTTTGATCGTTTGGTATTACACTTTTTGAGAGGCATTGTTTTTTTTTTTTTACAGCATTCACCTGAGGGGGCATATATAATATGATATTTTTATAGAGCAGGTTGTTACGGACACAGCGATACCCAATATGTTTATTATTTTTATTTTGTTTAGTTTTAAACAGTAAATGCATTTTTGAACAGAATGAAATCTTGTTTTTGTGTTGCCATTTTCTGAATGCCCTATTTTTTTTTTATTTGTCTGGCGATTGTCTTAGGTAGGGTCTCATTTTTGTGTGGGATTAGATGGCGGTTTGATTGATACAATTTTGGGGTACATAAGATTTTTTGATCGCTTGGTATTACACTTTTTGTGAGGCAAGGTGACAAAAAATGGCTGTTTTGACATATTTTTTATTTTTTTTTACAGAATTCTCCTGAGTGGTCATCTCATGTGATATTTTTATAGAGCTAGTTGTTACAGACGTGACAATACCTAATATGTCTATCATTTTTATTTTTGTTAAGTTTTACACAGTAAATGCATTTTTGAACAGAATTTAATCTTGTTTTTGTGTTGCCATTTTCTGAGAGCCATATATTTTTTAATTTTTGGGTAGTTGTCTTAGGTAGGGTCTCATTTTTTGCTAGATGACGGTTTGATTGGTACCATTTGGGACTAAACACGCCTTTTTAATCGTTTGGTATTACACTTTTTGTGAGGCTGTTTTGGTAGGGTTTTTTTGTTTTGTTTTTACTGCATTCACCTGACAGGGTGGATCATGTGATATTTTTATAGAGCCGGCCGATACAGACATGGCATACCTAATATGTATACTTTTCTTTTTTTCCTATTTTTTACAAATTTTATTACTTAATTATGGGAAAAGAACGCTTTCTTTTTACTTAAAACTTAAAAAAAAAAATTATTATGCCAAACTTTTTTTTTACTTTTTTTTTTTCCCCACAACTTTTGGTGCTCTGATCCCCTGTACAATGCATTACAATACTTCTGTATTGTAATGCATTGGCTGTAAGTGGCAGCCCTGATGCCTGTTGAAGGGGACCCGATGGGGAAGGGAAGGAAGCTCCCTACCTCCACACACCCCGCATATGCCGCGGTCAGCGCTGATCATGGCATAGTGAGGGTTAATGCGCCAGCATGGGTGTTTTCACCGTTGTCAGTGCATACAGCAGGGGTCTGGCTAATGGGAACAGCCGATCCCCTGCAGCTGATCGCGTGGGCGCAGTTCCTGCACCCGCCAGATCAGCGTGCCGTAGTACTACGGCACTGGTCGGGAAGTCACTTCCCGCAGCACTGCATTATTACAGCGCTGGTCGAAGGGGTTCAATCTTTATCATGTCAGTTTACATTGTGGATGTTGTGGATTTGCTCCACAGCTTTTACCCTTTGCAATGCATAAGGTAAAATCCACAGACAAATCTGCATCAATATCCACATATAAATCATGCAGAGTATCCAGTGTATTTGTCGAAAATTCTGCTACAAATCTTTTTTTTAAATCTGCAGAGGAAAAGCAACAAAAAAAAATAGGGGAAAAGTGTCATCGCACGGCAGGGTGGCTGTGGACAAAGGTTGACCAAGATTTGGGAATAGCCCAAGATATGCGGTCTACCTAATTCCTCACCGCTCAAGCTGTCTGTGCAGGGAAAACTGCGCAGCTCAGCGGGAGCAATGGCTTAACAAACGCTACGGGTTCTTCTCAGATGTGCGCGGTATGCAGTCACACAAGGCTCCTAATAATAGCTTATAATATTTGCAAATATCTCTAATTATAAGATATAGCCATAACAACTTTAAATATTGTTATATGGAGCAGGGTATATCCAGAGGCGGTGTAATGACTGTTTTTAGGCGTTTCTGTCAGTGCATGTATACATGATTCCTGCTTACATTTGTACTGAACAGTTATTTAGTGTTTCCTCCTTGAAAAAAAAAAATATTTCCTGCTGATTCCTTCATCAAGTTTTCTCATCTGGAACAAAAGCCACGTACAGCTTTACTAATTAAGGCTAAGTACTTTGTGCATTTTATTTAATTCAATCTGCTAGCACTCAGCGTAAGTGACCCAGTGGGGACAAGTGGCACCCTATCAGCATTCATGCAACACAGAATAGCTACAGGCGGTGATTTGTCTTAAACATGCAGCAAAATGCTGGACATAAAATATGAACGGCCCTTAAGAAAAGAACTGGTAGACAAGGCCGCTGAATGCGAAGCCCCCGGAAACATTCAGAATGTGGTTATATACTGCACATCTACACCTCCCCCACATTCACAGTATAGATAAAGTAATTTATGACACCTATGGCTTATAAGCAATGGCCTATTATAGCTATATTCTTGTACATAGGAGCAGTATTATAGTAGTTATATTCTTGTACATAGGAGCAGTATTATAGTAGTTATATTCTTGTACATAGGAGTATTATAGTAGTTATATTCTTGTACACAGGAGCAGTATTATAGTAGTTATATTCTTATACATAGGAGGCAGTATTATAGTAGTTATAATCTTGTACATAGGAGGCAGTATTATAGTAGTTATATTCTTGTACATAGGAGCAGTATTATAGTAGTTATATTCTTGTACATAGGAGTATTATAGTAGTTATATTCTTGTACACAGGAGCAGTATTATAGTAGTTATATTCTTATACATAGGAGGCAGTATTATAGTAGTTATAATCTTGTACATAGGAGGCAGTATTATAGTAGTTATATTCTTGTACATAGGAGCAGTATTATAGTAGTTATATTCTTGTACATAGGAGGCAGTATTATAGTAGTTATATTCTTGTACATAGGAGCAGTATTATAGTAGTTATATTCTTGTACATAGGAGGCAGTATTATAGTAGTTATATTCTTGTATATAGGAGGCAGTATTATAGTAGTTATATTCTTGTATATAGGAGCAGTATTATAGTAGTTATATTCTTGTACATAGGAGCAGTATTATAGTAGTTATATTCTTGTACATAGGAGTCAGTATTATAGTAGTTATATTCTTGTATATAGGAGCAGTATTATAGTAGTTATATTCTTGTATATAGGAGCAGTATTATAGTAGTTATATTCTTGTACATAGGAGCAGTATTATAGTAGTTATATTCTTGTACATAGGAGCAGTATTATAGTAGTTATATTCTTGTATATAGGAGGCAGTATTATAGTAGTTATATTCTTGTATATAGGAGCAGTATTATAGTAGTTATATTCTTGTACATAGGAGCAGTATTATAGTAGTTATATTCTTGTACATAGGAGGCAGTATTATAGTAGTTATAATCTTGTATATAGGAGGCAGTATTATAGTAGTTATATTCTTGTATATAGGAGCAGTATTATAGTAGTTATATTCTTGTACATAGGAGCAGTATTATAGTAGTTATATTCTTGTACATAGGAGGCAGTATTATAGTAGTTATATTCTTGTACATAAGGGCAGTATTATAGTAGTTATATTCTTGTACATAGGAGCAGTATTATAGTAGTTATATTCTTGTACATAGGAGGCAGTATTATAGTAGGTATATTCTTGTACATAGGAACAGTATTATAGTAGTTATATTCTACTACATAGGAGGCTGTATTATACTAGTTATATGCTTGTACATAGGAGGCAGTATTATAGTAGTTATATTCTTGTACATAGGAGGCAGTAATATAGTAGTTATATTCTTGTACATAGGAGCAGTATTATAGTAGTTATATTCTTGTACATAGGAGCAGTATTATAGTAGTTATATTCTTGTACATAGGAGCAGTATTATAGTAGTTATATTCTTGTACATAGGAGGCAGTATTATAGTAGTTATATTCTTGTATATAGGAGGCAGTATTATAGTAGTTATATTCTTGTATATAGGAGCAGTATTATAGTAGTTATATTCTTGTACATAGGAGCAGTATTATAGTAGTTATATTCTTGTACATAGGAGTCAGTATTATAGTAGTTATATTCTTGTACATAGGAGGCAGTATTATAGTAGTTATAATCTTGTATATAGGAGGCAGTATTATAGTAGTTATATTCTTGTATATAGGAGCAGTATTATAGTAGTTATATTCTTGTACATAGGAGCAGTATTATAGTAGTTATATTCTTGTACATAGGAGGCAGTATTATAGTAGTTATATTCTTGTACATAAGGGCAGTATTATAGTAGTTATATTCTTGTACATAGGAGCAGTATTATAGTAGTTATATTCTTGTACATAGGAACAGTATTATAGTAGTTATATTCTACTACATAGGAGGCTGTATTATACTAGTTATATGCTTGTACATAGGAGGCAGTATTATAGTAGTTATATTCTTGTACATAGGAGGCAGTAATATAGTAGTTATATTCTTGTACATAGGAGCAGTATTATAGTAGTTATATTCTTGTACATAGGAGCAGTATTATAGTAGTTATATTCTTGTACATAGGAGCAGTATTATAGTAGTTATATTCTTGTACATAGGAGCAGTATTATAGTAGTTATATTCTTGTACATAGGAGGCAGTATTATAGTAGTTATATTCTTGTACATAGGAGCAGTATTATAGTAGTTATATTCTTGTACATAGGAGGCAGTATTACAGTAGTTATATTCTTGTACATAGGAGCAGTATTATAGTACTTATATTCTTGTACATATGAGCAGTATTATAGTAGTTATATTCTTGTACATAGGAGCAGTATTATAGTAGTTATATTCGTGTACATAGGAGGCAGTATTACAGTAGTTATATTCTTGTACATATGAGCAGTATTATAGTAGTTATATTCTTGTACATAGGAGCAGTATTATAGTAGTTATATTCTTGTACATAGGATACAGTATTATAGTAGTTATATTCTTGTACATAGGAGCAGTATTATAGTACTTATATTCTTTGTCAAATATCTTTTTATTGAAGGATGTACACATCGATGAAAAGGAGAGTAAAGGGGGATGTGTCCTTAAAACTGGACAACAACGATCAATAAGACGGTCTGGTATGTCCTTCAGAGGTACCCGAGGGGCCTATAACTAGCGTGTCATTGATATAATGTACTAATTCTGATCATAAAGGGGAGGCACTAGGGAGTCAATTGACTAGTACCCGTTGCTGGTGGGAGGTAGGTACGGGCTGATTGCCTATAAATAATCCATGGGGCCCAAAGCTGATGTTTTTCATGGGTTCTGGATTCCCAGCTAGCTAATTCTTCTAATCGGTGCAGGCAGTCTACCTTAGCTATCCATTGGGAGAGTGTTGAGGGTTCTGTACTTAGCCACCGTTGGGGGATAAGCAGACGGGCTACCTGTATCAGGTGAGTCACCAGGTTACCTTTTGAGGGGGACAGGGCTTTGGTGGGGAGCCATAAAAGAACCATCCCAGTACGGTTTTATTTTGGGACAGGACCAAAAAATATGTAGTAGTGTACCCCTATCTTCTTTACACCTCCAGCATTTGTCATTGTCACTCAGACCACTGAGAAATAAATGTTTGGGTGTACGGTACCACTGTGTGAGCACCTTGTACGAGTGTTCTTTCACTTTCACACAGCAGGAAAATCCTTGTGAATGAGCGTGCATGCGAAGAATGTCCGTCTCCGTGAAAGTCATATTCAAGTCTGCGGCCCATGTGTGTATTTACTGTGGTGTCACTCGAGTTTGAGGGGTGTTTAGAGCTAGATAGAGCAGGGAGATCAGCTTAAGTTGGGGCGTAGAGGGCGTCAGTAGTTTTTCAAACCACGTTGGGGTGGTAGTGAGTATATTTCGCGACCTCAGCGTCTTACCGACCGATCTCAGTGCAATAAGGTCCAGGAAATTGGAGTTGTCCCAAATCTGATTAAAGGGATGTTGTCGTGGAAAGTCTCCCTGAACTCCCTTAACAAAGTCAGCTGTTGTCACGAGGGTGTCAAGAGCCACGCCTGACTCCGTTATACCCGGGGCCACGAAGTCGCAGCGGGTGGCTGTGCGCTCTATGTAGAAAGATAGAGCTGTTTCTTTATGGTTAGGGATGAGCGAACCCGAACTGTATAGTTCTGGTTCGTACCGAATTTTGGGGTGTCCGTGACACGGACCCGAACCCGAACATTTTCGTAAAAGTCCGGGTTCGGGTTCAGTGTTCGGCGCTTTCTTGGCGCTTTTTGAAAGGCTGCAAAGCAGCCAATCAACAAGCGTCATACTACTTGCCCCAAGAGGCCATCACAGCCTTGCCTACTATTGGTATGGCTGTGATTGGCCAGTGCAGCATGTGACCCAGCCTCTATATAAGCTTGGGTCACGTAGCGCTGCACGTCACTCTGCTGATTCAAGCATAGGGAGAGGTTGCTGCTGCGACGTTAGGGCGAGATTAGGCAGATTAACTCCTCCAAAAGACTTCATTCTGTGATCGATCTCCAGCTGTGGATCATTGAAGTACTAATATCGAATTGCTCACTTTTTTTAGGCTGCCCAGAGCATTTTTATATCACTTTTTTCTGGGGTGATCGGCGGCCATTTTGTGGCTTGTGGTGCGCCAGCACAAGCTATCACCAAGTGTATTTAACCATCAATAGTGTGGTTATTTTTTGCTATATCCTACATCAGCTGCAGGCTGAGCCTGTGTCACCGAAGTGCATTTAACCATCAACAGTGTGGTTATTTTTTGGCCATATACTACATCAGGTGCAGGCTGAGCCTGTGTCACCCAAGTGCATTTAACCATCAACAGTGTGGTTAATTTTTGGCCATATACTACATCAGGGGCAAGTTGAGCCTGTCACCCAGTGCCTAAAAAATAGACCTGACATTTATATTCCTCCAAATCTGCACAGTTTTAGCTGGTCAAGTTATTTGTAGTGACCGTAAAAGCACAGTTTTTGTTCTGGGTTGAAAAACTATTCCCAAATTTGCCATTCTCATAAATAAGTAGTTTCTGCTATATCAGGCCTACTTGAAATCTATCCCAAAAAGGATATCTTAGATTCAAGGTGCTGATAGTGTCATTCAGAAAAACTTAACACACACGCTACCGTGCAGATACAAGTCTAATTCTGTGATTAAAGGTATATCTGTCACACAGCGCAAAAAAAATAGGCCTCACATTTCTATTCAACCAAATCTGTACTGTTTTAGCTGGTCAAATTATTTGTAGTGACCGTGAAAGTACAGTTTTTGTTCTGGGTTGAAAAACTATTCCCAAATTTGCCATTTTCAAAATTGTGGTGAACGGGAACAATGAGGAAAACATCTAATAAGGGACGCGGACGTGGACATGGTCGTGGTGGTGTTAGTGGACCCTCTGGTGCTGGGAGAGGACGTGGCCGTTCTGCCACAGCCACACGTCCTAGTGAACCAATTACCTCAGGTCCCAGTAGCCAGCAGAATTTACAGTGATATTTGGTGGGGCCCAATGCCGTTCTAAGGATAGTAAGGCCTGAGCAGGTACAGGCATTAGTCAATTGGGTGGCCGACAGTGGATCCAGCACGTTCACATTATCTCCCACCCAGTCTTCTGCAGAAAGCGCACAGATGGCGCATGAAAACCAAGCCCATCAGTCTGTCACATCACCCCCATGCATATCAGGGAAACTGTTTGAGCCTCAAGTTATGCAGCAGTCTCTTATGCTGTTTGAAGACTCTGCTGCCAGGGTTTCCCAAGGGCATCCACCTAGCCCTTCCTCAGGGGTGGAAGAGATAGAATGCACTAACGCACAACCACTTATGTTTCCTGATGATGAGGACATGGGAATACCACCTCAGCACGTCTCTGATCATGACGAAACACAGGTGCCAACTGCTGCGTCTTTCTGCAGTGTGCAGACTGAACAGGAGGTCAGGGAGGAAGACTGGGTGGAAGACGATGCAGGGGACGATGAGGTCCTAGACCCCACATGGAATGAAGGTCGTGCCACTGACTTTCAGAATTCGGAGGAAGAGGCAGTGGTGAGACCGAGCCAACAGCGTAGCAAAAGACAAAGAGGGAGCAGTGGGCAAAATCAGAACACCCGCCGCCAAGAGACTCCGCCTGCTACTGACCGCCGCCATCTGGGACCGAGCACCCCAAAGGCAGCTTCAAGGAGTTCCCTGGCATGGCACTTCTTTAAACAATGTGCTGACGACAAGACCCGAGTGGTTTGCACGCTGTGCCATCAGAGCCTGAAGCGAGGCATTAACGTTCTGAACCTTAGCACAACCTGCATGACCAGGCACCTGCATGCAAAGCATGAACTGCAGTGGAGTAAACACCTTAAAAGCAAAGAAGTCACTCAGGCTCCCCCT
Source organism: Bufo bufo (assembly GCF_905171765.1). NCBI lineage: Eukaryota > Metazoa > Chordata > Amphibia > Anura > Bufonidae > Bufo > Bufo bufo. The sequence goes on along the minus strand of NC_053391.1, from coordinate 677,362,330 downwards.
GCTACCTCTTCTTCTGCCGCCGCCTCGGCCTCTTCCTCCGCCTCTGGAGGAACGTTGGCACCTGCCGCCCAGCAAACATGGGATGTACCACCAACACCACCACCTGCGTCACCAAGCATCTCAACCATGTCACACGGCAGCGTTCAGCTCTCCATCTCACAAACATTTGAGAGAAAGCGTAAATTCCCACCTAGCCACCCTCGATCCCTGGCCCTGAATGCCAGCATTTCTAAACTACTGGCCTATGAAATGCTGTCATTTAGGCTGGTGGACACAGACAGCTTCAAACAGCTCATGTCGCTTGTTGTCCCACAGTATGTTGTTCCCAGCCGCCACTACTTCTCCAAGAGAGCCGTGCCTTCCCTGCACAACCAAGTGTCCGATAAAATCAAGTGTGCACTGCTCAACGCCATCTGTGGCAAGGTCCACCTAACCACAGATACGTGGACCAGTAAGCATGGCCAGGGACGCTTTATCTCCCTAACTGCACACTGGGTAAATGTAGTGGCGGCTGGGCCCCAGGGGGAGAGCTGTTTGGCGCACGTCCTTCCGCCGCCAAGGATCGCAGGGCAACATTCTTTGCCTCCTGTCTCCTCCTCCTCCTACTCAGCTTCCTCCTCCTCTTCTTCCACCTGCTCATCCAGTCAGCCACACACCTTCACCACCAACTTCAGCACAGCCCGGGGTAAACGTCAGCAGGCCGTTCTGAAACTCATATGTTTGGGGGACAGGCCCCACACCGCACAGGAGTTGTGGCGGGGTATAGAACAACAGACCGACGAGTGGTTGCTGCCGGTGAGCCTCAAGCCCGGCCTGGTGGTGTGCGATAATGGGCGAAATCTCGTTGCAGCTCTGGGACTAGCCGGTTTGACGCACATCCCTTGCCTGGCGCATGTGCTGAATTTGGTGGTGCAGAAGTTCATTCGCAACTACCCCGACATGTCAGAGCTGCTGCATAAAGTGCGGGCCGTCTGTTCGCGCTTCCGGCGTTCACACCCTGCTGCTGCACGCCTGTCTGCGCTACAGCGTAACTTCGGCCTTCCCGCTCACCGCCTCATATGCGATGTGCCCACCAGGTGGAACTCCACCTTGCACATGCTGGACAGACTGTGCGAGCAGCAGCAGGCCATAGTGGAGTTTCAGCTGCTGCACGCACGGGTCAGTCGCACTGCGGAACAGCACCACTTCACCACCAATGACTGGGCCTCCATGCGAGACCTGTGTGCCCTGTTGCGCTGTTTCGAGTACTCCACCAACATGGCCAGTGGCGATGACGCCGTTATCAGCGTTACAATACCACTTCTATGTCTCCTTGAGAAAACACTTAGGGCGATGATGGAAGAGGAGGTGGCCCAGGAGGAAGAGGAGGAAGAGGGGTCATTTTTAGCACTTTCAGGCCAGTCTCTTCGAAGTGACTCAGAGGGAGGTTTTTTGCAACACCAGAGGCCAGGTACAAATGTGGCCAGACAGGGCCCACTACTGGAGGATGAGGAGGACGAGGATGAGGAGGAGGTGGAGGAGGATGAGGATGAAGCATGTTCACAGCGGGGTGGCACCCAAAGCAGCTCGGGCCCATCACTGGTGCGTGGCTGGGGGGAAACGCAGGACGATGACGATACGCTTCCCACAGAGGACAGCTTGTCCTTAACTCTGGGCAGCCTGGCACACATGAGCGACTACATGCTGCAGTGCCTGCGCAACGACAGCTGAGTTGCCCACATTTTAACGTGTGCGGACTACTGGGTTGCCACCCTGCTGGATCCCCGGTACAAAGACAATGTGCCCACCTTACTTCCTACACTGGAGCGTGATAGGAAGATGCGCGAGTACAAGCGCGCGTTGGTAGACGCGCTACTGAGAGCATTCCCAAATGTCACAGGGGAACCAGTGGAAGCCCAAGGCGAAGGCAGAGGAGGAGCAAGAGGTCGCCAACGCAGCTGTGTCACGGCCAGCTCCTCTGAGGGCAGGGTTAGCATGGCAGAGATGTGGAAAAGTTTTGTCACCCCGCCACAGCTAACTGCACCACCACCTGATACGGAACGTGTTAGCAGGAGGCAACATTTCACTAACCTGGTGGAACAGTACCTGTGCACACCCCTCCACGTACTGACTGATGGTTCGGCCCCATTCAACTTCTGGGTCTCCAAATTGTCCACGTGGCCAGAGCTAGCCTTTTATGCCTTGGAGGTGCTGGCCTGCCCAGCGGCCAGCGTTTTGTCTGAACGTGTATTCAGCACGGCAGGGGGCGTCATTACAGACAAACGCAGCCGCCTGTCTACAGCCAATGTAACAATATATTATTGTACTCCAGGGCACTTCCTCATTCAATCCTATTTTTATTTTCATTTTACCATTATATTGCGGGGCAACCCAAAGTTGAATGAACCTCTCCTCTGTCTGGGTGCCGGGGCCTAAATATGTGACAGTGGCCTGTTCCAGTGGTGGGTGACGTGAAGCCTGATTCTCTGCTATGACATGAAGACTGATTCTGTGCTGACATGAAGCCTGAATCTCTGTTACGGGACCTCTCTCCTCTGCCTGGGTGCCTGGGCCTAAATATGTGACAGTGGCCTGTTCCAGTGGTGGGTGACGTGAAGCCTGATTCTCTGCTATGACATGAAGACTGATTCTGTGCTGACATGAAGCCTGAATCTCTGTTACAGGACCTCTCTCCTCTGTCTGGGTGCCGGGGCCTAAATATGTGACAGTGGCCTGTTCCTGTGGTGGGTGACGTGAAGCCTGATTCTCTGCTATGACATGAAGACTGATTCTGTGCTGACATGAAGCCTGAATCTCTTTTACGGGACCTCTCTCCTCTGCCTGGGTGCCTGGGCCTAAATATGTGACAGTGGCCTGTTCCAGTGGTGGGTGACGTGAAGCCTGATTCTCTGCTATGACATGAAGACTGATTCTGTGCTGACATGAAGCCTGAATCTCTGTTATGGGACCTCTCTCCTCTGCCTGGGTGCCTGGGCCTAAATATGTGACAGTGGCCTGTTCCAGTGGTGGGTGACGTGAAGCCTGATTCTCTGCTATGACATGAAGAATGATTCTGTGCTGACATGAAGCCTGAATCTCTGTTATGGGACCTCTCTCCTCTGCCTGGGTGCCTGGGCCTAAATATGTGACAGTGGCCTCTTCCAGTGGTGGGTGACGTGAAGCCTGATTCTCTGCTATGACATGAAGACTGATTCTGTGCTGACATGAAGCCTAAATCTCTGTTATGGGACCTCTCTCCTCTGCCTGTGTGCCAGGGCCTAAATGTGTGACAGTGGCCTGTTCCAGTGGTGGGTGATGTGAAGCCTGATTCTCTGCTATGACATGAAGACTGATTCTGTGCTGACATGAAGCCAGATTCTCTGTTACGGGACCTCTCTCCTCTGCCTGGGTGCCGGGGCCTAAATATGTGACAGTGGCCTGTTCCAGTGGTGGGTGACGTGAAGCCTGATTCTCTGCTATGACATGAAGACTGATTCTCTGCTGACATGAAGCCAGATTCTCTGCTATGGCATGAAGAGACTGATTCTCTGCTGACGTGAAGCCCGATTCTCTGCTATGGGACCTCTGTCCAATTGATATTGGTTAATTTTTTTTTATTGAATTTTTTTTTTTATTCATTTCCCTATCCACATTTGTTTGCAGGTGATTTACCTACATGTTGCTGCCTTTTGCAGCCCTCTAGCTCTTTCCTGGGCTGTTTTACAGCCTTTTTAGTGCCGAAAAGTTCGGGTCCCCATTGACTTCAATGGGGTTCTGGTTCGGGACGAAGTTCGGGTCGGGTTCGGATCCCGAACCCGAACATTACCGGGAAGTTCGGCCGAACTTCTCGAACCCGAACATCCAGGTGTTCGCTCAACTCTATTTATGGTAGCTTTCTGGGTTTGCCTTGCAACCCTTTTTGGCTCACTCAGGGATCCGTAGCTCGTTTTCCTCAGCTGTTTCTTGTCCAGCACTCCCAACCTCCTTATATTCCCCTCTCCCACTTCTCTGGTTGCCAGATATAGAGCTTCCTGCCTGGACTTCTATACTGACCCACTGGAGATGTGTAGCTGTGTTCCCTGGTTGTTGTTCCAGAACATTACCCTCCGGATCCCTGTTGGGCCTTTGTGGTCTGCTGTGGTCGCCCACCTGGGATTATATGTTTGTCTGTATTGTCTGTCCTCTCCTTGGTGTTTTCCTCTTAGTGTCAGTGGTGCGGACTAGTGATCCCACCGTCCTGTTCACTACATAGGGCTCATCTTAGGGAAAGCCAGAGTTTAGGCACGTGATCGGCGTACAGGTGAGGAACCCGTCTAGGGACGTCAGGGCAGTCAGGTGCCAGCCGCAAGGTGAGTCAGGGGTCACCACCTTTCCCTCTCCCTTTGACAGGGCCTTCCCATTTCCCTCCCTCTGTGTGACGCCGATCATTACAGCTGTTGAGTAGTCTCGGAGCCGATTCCAAATCGGGGGTATCTGTGTCACTTTAGGTCTGACCGAGAATGGGGTAATGTCAGCAGGCATCTCGATTGAGGGGTTGGGCAGAAGCTCCTGATCTCTGTTAAGGTGTTTGATAACTAGACTAGTGCCTTTTAGCAATACGTGTGAGTGAAGTGAAGTGGACGTCAGGCCCCACAAGGCCGCCCTTTGAGGTTTTGTGAGTTGTATGATTTCTAGTTCAGTGCCCAGTGTACGGTAACAAGGAACGTGCAGTTGTAACTGCAGCGTCCCACTCAGGACACGTGGGAACTGCAAATGTATTGTTCCATTGTCATTGCTGTTTTGCATGTAATTTTGCATTACAACACCTGTTGTATCCCTGTTCATAGGCTGGTCAACTGTGTTTTATACATCCCACCACTAGATGGGGATAGCACTACTCTGGGCTATCCAGCCCAGCTCGGGTCTTATCTGTGGTCAGTCTTGTGTTTAGTTTGAGAGAGTGCAGATGAAGCACAAAACTGCTCAGGAGAAAAGTAAAGAAAGGAAAGACTTAAGACCAAAGGATAATAGCCACTACCCAGGCATCAAAGACCTTTGGGAACCCAGGTGAAGGATTCTTTAGCCACGGGCAATCTCACCAAATTACTCTAGTTTAAAAGGGACCTTGAAGCAAAGTCACCTACAAGTAAGACCTATACAGAACCACAGCCTGAGTCAGAACCTAGCAAAACCTATTAACAGTGGATCAACAGAATTCCTCTAAATGTCAAGAGACTGTATTCTGTCTGGATGTATATGCCGCAACTAAAAACAGCTACAGTAAAAGTTGTGAGTTGTATCCTACCACTGTCTACCTCATTCTTCAATATTACTACAACTGGTTGTACCACCATAAACAGTACTGGCGTCACGACAAATACCACCAAGGGACCCAGCCGCCACAAGCACCCTAAACACCGCCGTCATCAAGGGCACCTCAACCTCCATCTAGGCTGGTGCTTCCCTACCACAGAGCGTGCCTCGGAGGATTTCGTGCTGTCTTCCTCATCACTGTGCTGCTGGCCCAGGGAGGCTTTCTGCTAACCGTGAGTAAACCGATGAACTGTATTATTACTGGCGCCTCATCGGCCAACCGTGCACCTCACGTGTCGCCCCTGCGGTTCTGGCACGCCACATAACCACCTCCTCAGGTGTAAAGCTTGGTAATATAACTGCGGATCGGGTAGAGCGAAGCCGCCTTGGTTACGTCTCAAAATCAGTCTGTGATGTGCTATTCTAGCGCCTTTCCCACCCCATAAGTGGGTAGAGAAAAGTCTCCGGAGTCGAGTGAAATATGAAGTGGGGAGGAAGATAGGCAACATTTGCAAGACATATAGAATTTTAGGGAGCACAAATGCTTTCAAAATATTTTTCCTGCCCATCCAGGAGGTAAACGGGAGGCATAGGGAATGTAATTGTTGCTGGATCTTCTTTAGTAAAGGAATGTAGTTAAGACTGAACAGTTTGTCTGGGATATTAGGGATTTTAATTCCCAAATAAGAGACGTGGGAAGATTGCCACTGGAATGGAGTAGCTGATTTAAGGGCAGCAATAGAACTCGAGGGGGCTGTTATATTCATGGCTTCTGACTTTGAGTGGTTTACTTTGTAGTTTGATATTTTGCCATATTGCTCAAATAGTGATAAGAGATGCGGGAAGGCCTCGACCGGGTTAGAAACCATTATCAGCAGGTCATCTGCGTAGGCTACGTTTGTGTATTCTATGGAATCGTTAGCAGCTCGTACTCCGCGTATATTTGGGTGCTCTCTGATTACCTGAAGAAGAGTTTCCATTACCAGGATATATAAGGCTGGAGACAGGGGCGTCCCGTTACATATAGAAAAGGGTGGTAATAGAGTACCATTGCCTCGTATTCTGGCACTCGGGTCGCTATATAGCGACATGACTGCTCCCTGGAACCGATCCGGAATGCCAAACCTGTGCAATGTTGTCCTCATAAAGTCCCAATTTACCCGGTCGAAAGCCTTCTCCGCACACTAAGGAAGGTCAGCGGGAGGTGTTTCTTTATGGACCATTGAATTGCCGCAACGACCCTACAGGAATTGTGGTTCTCCTCCCTTTCCGGTACAAATCCTGCCTGGTATGGGTGAATGATCTTGGGTAGCAGGTAGCTCAAACGTGTAGTTAACAGTTTGGCCCAGATCTTAATATCTACATTTAGAAGTGATATTGGCCTAAAGCTGCTACAGAGGGTGGGGTCTTTCCCAGGCTTGGGGAGAATGGTGACAGTGGCCTCCAATGACTGTTTGTGCAGGTGTGAGCCAGTGAGGAGTGCATTGCACCAAGATACCAAGTGGGGAATTAGTAGTTTGGAGAACTTTTTATAGTAGCCCACGGGGAAGACGTCGGGGCCTGGGCTTTTGCCCAGCGGCATTGAATTCAATATTTTCTTAATTTCGGTCTCTGTGGCTGGTGCCAGAAGGGAATCTCCCTCCTGAGTAGTGATTTGGGGTCTGATGGGGCATCGGTTCTGCTAAGCCATACAATTGCTGATAGAATTTCTGAAACTCAGCGGCTATGTCGGCCGTTTTATGCAGCGTATCTCCTTGTTTCGACTTTATGCTCGGTATATACATGGATTCTTTCCTTTGTTTGATAAGAGAGGACATGAGTTTCATTCCTTTATCCCCATGCGAATAGAATCGAAACTGGGAGTACTGGTAAGACTTTGCATAGCAAATGTTAAGATGATCTTTTAGTTGAGACCTTAATTGGGTCAGTCATAGGGTTTTGAGTGGCATTCCTGGTGTAGAGTTTTCAGAGAAGAACCAAGCTACCTTTTGTTCTAGAGATTTGACATCCGGAGACTTGTCTAATAGCGTTTCATTCAATCGCCATTGTTTATATGGGGTGGGGAGGCTGGAAAAGTGCAAGACTGTTGAGACCGGGGCATGGTCCGAAACCGTTAGGGGGTCAATAGTGGAGTTCTCTACCATGTCTATAGAGTTGCTAGAGATGAATATATAGTCTAGTCTTTTGTATGAAGCTTAGAAAAAGGTATAGTCTTGTCTGTCTGGATGAACCAGGCGCCAAGTGTCTAGTAGGTGAGCATCAGAGAAGTAGCTATTTATACATCCCAACGCCGACTGGGTCAATTGTGAGATGCCATCGGATGCGTCAGTATGGGGGTTTAAGGTGACATTAAGGTCCCCGCCCAGCAACCATATGCCTTCTGCAAACATCTCCAATTTATAGAGGGTATTCCTAATCCATTGCTTTTGGCCTCTATTGGGGCTATAAAGGCTAGCCAGGGTAATCTTCTGTGTGCTGATAACCCCTTTCACAAAAATGAAACGGCCCTCAGGGTCAGTCTGCGTAGTCGTTAAGGTGAAAGGGACTCGCTTGGAGATTGCTATGCCCACCCCACATTTGGCTTTCCCAAAAACACTGAGAAACCAGTGTTGAAAATAGGATTTCTGGAGAGTGGGTATGTTAGACTCTCTAAAATGCAGCTCCTGAAAGAAGCACACCTTTGTATGGGATTTCCTGAGGAGGCGGATGACTTGAGAGCATTTCTGTGGAATGTTGAAACCCCTCACATTAAAGGAAGTGCACTTAAGCTTAGGTGGCATGAATGATAGGCGAGTGGGTTGGTGGTTGTGGGTTACCAGCTAATATCATCGACTGGAGGTAAGAGTAAAAAACATTAACAACGACAAACAGAACATGGGGTAAATTAACAAGCACTCTGAAGGGATGGCTCCTATGCCAGCAACGTCGCAGCAGTTCAATTAGATGCGACGGAGTGGGCGTAAGAGACCATCTATTGTAGCGCGTATACCAGGTCTGCGCTAAGATACTCCTGGTATGAAAGAGGGGGTCAGTGCGCGTCTGGTTCATCAGTGTGTTGACCAGCACACCCCGCAAACCTGGCGCTATATTGTCCATAGCTATATGAAAGTCCGGCTAATTATGGTGTAGTACATGGTAGGGGCCCAGACCGAACCGGGTTACCCCCCCCCCCACATCGGCTAAAGAATAGGAATGGGGTGATATCAATAAACAGAAAGAGTTCAAATATACTTGCGTGCTCGGTAGGAGCGGGCTTTGATGGGACAATCATCCGAGGAGCGTCACTTTCAGGTACTGGTGTCGTTCAGGCACTCTTTCAGGACTCAAAAGAGCGTCGACACTTCAGGTGTCCCGTAGCTTATGTGCATTTCGCTTCCGTGTCTCCGGCAGGTCTGGGAGAGGGACGCCGACTTCGGCAGAAGGTAGCCACGATGGGATGTCCAGCGGGTCGGTTTGCAGAAGTTCCCATGCTGCTTGTAGACCTGATGGTAATCGGATGATGCATCTTCGTCCCCCAACCGCAAAAGTAAGGCCAAAGGGAGAAAGCCACTTATAGGTGGTCTTAATATGGCGCAGATAGTCCGTAAGAGGTCGCAGGGTCCTCCGTTTATTGAGCATGGAAGGAGCGAGATCTTGATAGATGGAGATTTTAGCACCTTCAAAAGCGATCTCTGTCTGGCTTCTTGCGGCCTGCATCAGTGCCGCCGTATCTACGTACTTCAGGAGGCCGCACACTACATCCATGGGGTTCTCCGTGTCCTTCAGTTTCGGCCTCAGGGCTCTATGGATTCGTTCTTTGTGGATCTCTGCCGCTTTGGTAGTCCCCAGAAGAAGGGAGAAGATGGCGCCTGCAGCTTCTGGTAGGGCCTCAGGGAAGACACTTTCAGGAAGACCGCGTATGCGGAGGTTTTTTCTCCTGCTGCGATTCTCCTGGTCTTCTATAAGTGCGTAAGCCGTGTCTAGAGAAGCTAACAAGGCTGCAGTGTTCTCGCTAGCAGCCCTGACATAGTTCAGGATGCTGTTTGGTTGCTTTCAAGAGTCTCTACACGTTGGCCTATGTGTTTTCACATCTGCCTTTATTTCTTTAAGGTCGTGTATGACTGGAGTGAGGGCCGACGTCAACGCCTGCTGTAGGAACTGCCTGGATATCAGGGCTGTACTCGGCAGTGTAGGCCCTTCAATCTGGTCTGCGGTTGAGGCATCCGCGTCCTCCGAATCCTGCGTCCCGTCCTCGTGGTCCGGCGTCACCATCTTGGTAGCAGCCGACGCGGCAGCGGAGGCTTTTTTGTTTAGGAATTTCTCCATGTCAGAGACCCTTCTTTCAGGTTTGCTGGTATCAGGCTTGTCTTTGGGTAAGCTTCTACCGATTTTGCCCATTCTGTGCGAAGTTAGGCTGCAGTTTTAGCCAGTTTGAAGGGTTGAAAGAAGGAGAGCTCTCCTACATGCGTCTGACTCGGTCGGCAGTCAGGCTCCTCCCCCATAGTAGTTATATTCTATTGTACTTAGGTACAGTATTATAGTAGTTATATTCTTGTACATAGGAGCAGTATTATAGTAGTTATATTCTTGTACATAAGAGCAGTTTTAGAGAAGTTATATTCTTGTACATAGGAGCAGTATTATAGTAGTTATATTCTTGTATGTAGGGGGCAGTATTATAGTAGTTATATTCTTGTATATAGAAGGCAGTATTATAGTAGTTAAATTCTTGTACATAGGAGCAGTATTATAGTAGTTATATTCTTGTACATAGCAGCAGTATTATAGTAGTTATATTCTTGTACATAGGAGCAGTATTATAGTAGTTATATTCTTGTACATAGGGGCAGTATTATAGTAGTTATATTCTTGTACATAGGAGCAGTATTATAGTAGTTATATTCTTGTATGTAGGGGGCAGTATTATAGTAGTTATATTCTTGTACATAGGAGCAGTATTATAGTAGTTATATTCTTGCACATAGGAGGCAGTATTATAGTAGTTATATTGCCGTCATTGATGGAAGGTATGTGTCACCGAGATTCCTGGCCTCGGTGAGGTAAGAGCCGGTAGTTTTAAGTGTCAGCGGCATCTAGTGCTGAATGACACTGTTTGTTGTTAGTATGGCTGTAAAGCCGATCCGGGCTGGCTCTTACTGGGAGTAGCCAAAGTGCTGGGTGGGTGGCTTCTCGCCACGCTCCAGGCCATGTCTTTTTTTGCCTGTATAAAACCCAGCCAGCAGTCTCAGCTGGGTGTGGTTTATCCTCCATCTGATAGAGAAGCTAGGGAGTCTCTGTGTTTTGGGACCTGTGAATTTGTGCCGTGCTAAACGGCTGAGAGCCGCATGCCGGGAAACAGGCCCCTAAAGCCTGATGTGGACTGCGGGTGGAAAACTGCTAACCAGGTGAAGATTTTGTTCTATGGACATTGCATGGTGTGAACAAACACCAAGACTGTGAACGGTCATTTGGTTTTTTCCTTATGTGTGAATAAACACTGAACTGTTTAAGTTAAAGACTTTGTGATTGGCTCTATACTGCGTCCGCTAGCCTGTCTACCAGAGCAAAACTCCACATCTTTTACAGAGGGGCAGTATTATAGTAGTAATATTCTTGTACATAGGAGCAGTATTATAGTAGTAATATTCTTGTACATAGGAGTAGTATTATAGTAGTTATATTCTTGTACATAGGAGCAGTATTATAGTAGTTATATTCCTGTACATAGGAGCAGTATTATAGTAGTTATATTCCTGTACATAGGAGGCAGTATTATAGTAGTTATATTCTTGTACATAGGAGCAGTATTATAGTAGTTATATTCTTGTACATAGGAGCAGTATTATAGTAGTTATATTCTTGTACATAGGAGCAGTATTATAGTAGTTATATTCCTGTACATAGGAGGCAGTATTATAGTAGTTATATTCTTGTACATAGGAGCAGTATTATAGTAGTTATATTCTTTTACATAGGAGGCAGTATTATAGTAGTTATATTCTTGTACATGGGAGGCAGTATTATAGTAGTTATATTCTAGTACATAGGAGCAGTATTATAGTAGTTATATTCTTGTACATAGGAACAGTATTATAGTAGTTATATTCTTGTACATAGGAGGCAGTATTATACTAGTTATATTGTTGTGCATAGGAGGCAGTATTATAGTAGTTATATTCTTGTACATAGGAGCAGTATTATAGTAGTTATATTCTTGTACATAGGAGGCAGTATTATAGTAGTTATATTCTTGTACATAGAAGCAGTATTATAGTAGTTATATTCTTGTACATAGGAGGCAGTATTATAGTAGTTATATTCTTGGACATAGGAGGCAGTATTATAATACACTGCGTGCAGAAATATTAGGCAAATGAGTATTTTGACCACATCATCCTCTTTATGCATGTTGTCTTACTCCAAGCTGTATAGGCTCGAAAGCCTACTACCAATTAAGCATATTAGGTGATGTGCATCTCTGTAATGAGAAGGGGTGTGGTCTAATGACATCAACACCCTATATCAGGTGTGCATAATTATTAGGCAACTTCCTTTCCTTTGGCAAAATGGGTCAAAAGAAGGACTTGACAGGCTCAGAAAAGTCAAAAATAGTGAGATATCTTGCAGAGGGATGCAGCACTCTTAAAATTGCAAAGCTTCTGAAGCGTGATCATCGAACAATCAAGCGTTTCATTCAAAATAGTCAACAGGGTCGCAAGAAGCGTGTGGAAAAACCAAGGCGCAAAATAACTGCCCATGAACTGAGAAAAGTCAAGCGTGCAGCTGCCAAGATGCCACTTGCCACCAGTTTGGCCATATTTCAGAGCTGCAACATCACTGGAGTGCCCAAAAGCACAAGGTGTGCAATACTCAGAGACATGGCCAAGGTAAGAAAGGCTGAAAGACGACCACCACTGAACAAGACACACAAGCTGAAACGTCAAGACTGATTTTTCTAAGGTTTTATAGACTGATGAAATCAGAGTGAGTCTTGATGGGCCAGATGGATGGGCCCGTGGCTGGATTGGTAAAGGGCAGAGAGCTCCAGTCCGACTCAGACGCCAGCAAGGTGGAGGTGGAGTACTGGTTTGGGCTGGTATCATCAAAGATGAGCTTGTGGGGCCTTTTCGGGTTGAGGATGGAGTCAAGCTCAACTCCCAGTCCTACTGCCAGTTTCTGGAAGACACCTTCTTCAAGCAGTGGTACAGGAAGAAGTCTGCATCCTTCAAGAAAAACATGATTTTCATGCAGGACAATGCTCCATCACACGCGTCCAAGTACTCCACAGCGTGGCTGGCAAGAAAGGGTATAAAAGAAGAAAATCTAATGACATGGCCTCCTTGTTCACCTGATCTGAACCCCATTGAGAACCTGTGGTCCATCATCAAATGTGAGATTTACAAGGAGGGAAAACAGTACACCTCTCTGAACAGTGTCTGGGAGGCTGTGGTTGCTGCTGCACGCAATGTTGATGGTGAACAGATCAAAACACTGACAGAATCCATGGATGGCAGGCTTTTGAGTGTCCTTGCAAAGAAAGGTGGCTATATTGGTCACTGATTTGTTTTTGTTTTGTTTTTGAATGTCAGAAATGTATATTTGTGAATGTTGAGATGTTATATTGGTTTCACTGGTAAAAATAAATAATTGAAATGGGTATATATTTGTTTTTTGTTAAGTTGCCTAATAATGATGCACAGTAATAGTCACCTGCACACACAGATATCCCCCTAAAATAGCTAAAACTAAAAACAAACTAAAAACTACTTCCAAAAATATTCAGCTTTGATATTAATGAGTTTTTTGGGTTCATTGAGAACATGGTTGTTGTTCAATAATAAAATTAATCCTCAAAAATACAACTTGCCTAATAATTCTGCACTCCCTGTAGTTATTCTTGTACATAGGAGCAGTATTATAGAAGTTATATTATTGTAAATGGGGCAGTTTTATAGCAGTAATAATTTGTACATATGGGCCAGTGTTATGGCAGTTTATTTTTTAATTTTTTTCCTTATTCATGTCGTTTGCTAACATCTTTGCATTTTTCTAAGACTATTGTACTTTAAGAAATCCCAAGGCTATTTTTTTCTTTGGTAACAATCATCATCAAACTTGTCATTTTTGTTGTTTTTCTTCCTTCACTATTTTATGCTGTTGACACACGTCTAGCCTAAAATAAGCTGCACACATCACATAATTACAAGGATTACTTGATGAAAACAGCTGGCAAAGCATTAAAATTGAAGCTGCATAGGACATGCTTATCATGATCAGCTGTGAAAATAAGCCCTCTCTCCATACTTCTGTGCACTGTGGATTACAATTTTATTCAGAAAATGTTTATTTCTAGATTAGATTGAATCTAAACTAAATTAAGATAATTTGAGGCGCCGTCATTTGTCAAAGATTGGCACAGCAATATAGCAAATCAGTCCTTCACATGTGGTGCAGAAAAACCTCAATCATATAAAAAGAGTCATGGAGATGCCACCTTCCTAAGGGGTGTCTGCATTAGTACTTTTTGAATTGACAGGCTACTGTTCAGGGGTGGATAGGCCAGGTGTGCAGCTGCATAGAGTACCAGCCTCCTAAGGGCCTCTCCATAGAGGTGCCATTAAATAGCAAGAGCCAGCCTACCAGCTGCTTGTAACACAGTGAAGTGACTCCCTACAATCTGGTAGTAGACATTGTAAAATGAGTCATTTATCAGCTGCCTAATGAGTAAATAAGGTTATTTTTCCTACATTTCATTTCTCTAAAAATTTCTTACGAATTCTTCCGGGAACTCAAGTGGGAAATAAATGATAAAAGTAAAAAGTAACAAAAAATGCCCCAGTGTTGGCCAATCTGTTGGATTTTCACAGCTCTTGAAAAAAATAGCCTTTTAGAAATCCTGCCGAGTGCACTGGGGATAATTTCCTCTTATTTTTATTTTTTTTTCATTTTTGAGCGACAGAACAAACCCTATTGTTTATGGCGTCTCGAGTAGAGTTGAGCGAACACCTGGATGTTCGGGTTCGACGAGTTCGGCCGAACTTTCGAAAAATGTTCGGGTTCGGGATCCGAACTCGACCCGAACTTCATCCCGAACCCGAACCCCATAGAAGTCAATGGGGACCCGAACTTTTGGGCACTAAAAAGGCTGTAAAACACACCCGGAAAGGGCTAGAGGGCTGCAAAAGGCAGCAAAATGTAGTTAAATCCCCTGCAAACAAATGTAGATAGGGAAATGATGAGTTAACATAAAATAAATAAAAATTAAACAATATTAATTGGAGTGAGGTCCCATAGCACAGAATCAGGCTTCAAGTCACCCACCAATGGAGAAGGTCACTTACTATTATTTTGACCACAGCACCCAGACAAAGGAGAGAGGTCCCACAGCAGAGAACCAGGCATCATATCACCCACCACAGGAGTAGGCCACCATTTAGTTACTTTGACCCCTACACCCAGACGGAGGAGAGAGGTTACACAGCAGAGAATCAGGCATTTAGATCACCCACCACAGGAGTAGGCCACCATTGAATCAGACCCCGGCAACCATGTCAGATGGCACAAGCATAAGCTTTATATCAATCAGCACAGGAGAAGGCGACTTTGACAGACTTTGACCCCTACACCCGGACGGAGGAGAGAGGTTTCAAAGCAGAGAATCAGGCATTTAGATCACCCACCACAGGAGTAGGCCCCAATTTAATGGGACCCCGGCAACCATGTCAGATGGCACAACCATCAGCTTCATATCAATCAGCACAGGAGAAGGCGACTTTGAAAGACTTTGACCCCTACACCCAGACGGAGGAGAGAGAGGTTTCACAGCAGAGAATCAGGCATTTAGATCACCCACCACAGGAGTAGGCCCCCATTGAATCAGATCCTGGCAACCATGTCAGATGGCACAACCATCAGCTTTATATCAATCAGCACAGGAGAAGGCGACTTTGAAAGACTTTGACCCCTACACCCAGATGGAGGAGAGAGGTTTCACAGCAGAGAATCAGGCATCATATCAACCACCACAGGAGAAGCCACCATTTAGTTACTTTGACCCCTGCACCCAGGAAGAGGAGAGAGGCACCACAGCACATATTCTGGCATCATATCAGCCACCACAGGAGAAGCCACCATTGAGTTACTTTGACCCCCGCACCCAGGAAGAGGAGAGAGGCACCACAGCCCATATTCTGGCATCATATCAGCCACCACAGGAGAAGCCACCATTGAGTTACTTTGACCCCCGCACCCAGGAAGAGGAGAGAGGCACCACAGCACATATTCTGGCATCATATCAGCCACCACAGGAGAAGCCACCATTGAGTTACTTTGACCCCTGCACCCAGGAAGAGGAGAGAGGCCCCACAGCACATATTCTGGCATCATATCAGCCACCACAGGAGAAGCCACCATTTAGTTACTTTGACCCCTTCACCCAAACAGAGGAGAGAGGTTCCACATCAGAGAATCAGGCATCATATCAACCACCACAGGAGTAGGCCACAATTTAATGGGACCCCGGCAACCATGTCAGATGGCACAACCATCAGCTTCATATCAATCAGCACAGGAGAAGGCGACTTTGAAAGACTTTGACCCCTACACCCAGACGGAGGAGAGAGGTTTCACAGCAGAGAATCAGGCATTTAGATCACCCACCACAGGAGTAGGCCCCCATTGAATCAGACCCTGGCAACCATGTCAGATGGCACAACCATCAGCTTTATATCAATCAGCACAGGAGAAGCCACCATTGAGTTACTTTGACCCCTGCACCCAGGAAGAGGAGAGAGGCCCCACAGCACATATTCTGGCATCATATCAGCCACCACAGGAGAAGCCACCATTTAGTTACTTTGACCCCTTCACCCAAACAGAGGAGAGAGGTTCCACATCAGAGAATCAGGCATCATATCAACCACCACAGGAGTAGGCCACAATTTAATGGGACCCCGGCAACCATGTCAGATGGCACAACCATCAGCTTCATATCAATCAGCACAGGAGAAGGCGACTTTGAAAGACTTTGACCCCTACACCCAGACGGAGGAGAGAGGTTTCACAGCAGAGAATCAGGCATTTAGATCACCCACCACAGGAGTAGGCCCCCATTGAATCAGACCCTGGCAACCATGTCAGATGGCACAACCATCAGCTTTATATCAATCAGCACAGGAGAAGCCACCATTGAGTTACTTTGACCCCTGCACCCAGGAAGAGGAGAGAGGCCCCACAGCACATATTCTGGCATCATATCAGCCACCACAGGAGAAGCCACCATTGAGTTACTTTGACCCCCGCACCCAGGAAGAGGAGAGAGGCACCACAGCACATATTCTGGCATCATATCAGCCACCACAGGAGAAGCCACCATTGAGTTACTTTGACCCCTGCACCCAGGAAGAGGAGAGAGGCCCCACAGCACATATTCTGGCATCATACTAACCACCACAGGAGAAGCCACCATTGAGTTACTTTGACCCCTGCACCCAGGAAGAGGAGAGAGGCCCCACAGCACATATTCTGGCATCATATCAGCCACCACAGGAGAAGCCACCATTGAGTTACTTTGACCCCCGCACCCAGGAAGAGGAGAGAGGCCCCACAGCACATATTCTGGCATCATATCAGCCACCACAGGAGAAGCCACCATTGAGTTACTTTGACCCCCGCACCCAGGAAGAGGAGAGAGGCACCACAGCACATATTCAGGCATCATATCACACACCACAGGAGAAGGCCTCTTTCAGTGATTTAGGCCTTTGGACCCAGACAGAGGAGAGAGGTCAGAGATTAGCTTCATATCCCCCAGCACAGCAGAAGACCGCTTTATTTGACTTAGGCCTCAGCACCCAGACAGAAGACAGAGGTAGCATGGCAGAGGTTATGGCTTCATGTCACCCGTTAGTTTAACCGGCCACTTTCATCTGGTTAGGCCCCGGCGCCCAGACAGAGAAGAGTTTCATTCAACTGTGGGTTTCATAAAATTTGTATCAAATAAAGAAGTGGCCCGTAGCACAACAAGACATGTTTTAGGCAGTTAATAAGGACTACTCTGCACAAGGGAGGGACAGGTCCTGTGGGATCCATGCCTGGTTCATCTTTATGAAGGTCAGCTTGTCCACGTTGGCTGTGGACAGGCGGCTGCGCTTGTCAGTAATGACGCCCCCTGCCGTGCTGAATACGCGTTCAGATAAAACGCTGGCCGCCGGGCAGGAAAGCACCTCCAAGGCATAACATGCTAACTCTGGCCACGTGGACAATTTCGAAACCCAGTAGTTGAATGGGGCCGAACCATCCGTCAGGATGTGGAGGGGTGTGCAGACATACTGTTCAACCATGTTAGTGAAATGCTGCCTCCTGCTAACACGTTCCGTATCAGGTGTCGGTGCAGATAGCTGTGGCGTGGAGACAAAACTTTTCCACATTTCTGCCATGCTAACCCTGCCCTCAGATGAGCTGGCCGTGACACAGCTGCGTTGGCGACCTCTTGCCACTCCTCTGCCTTCACCTTCCACCTGTTCCCCTGTGACATGTGGGAATGCTCTCAAGAGCGCCTCTATCAGCGTGCGCTTGTACTCGCGCATCTTACGGTCGCGCTCCAGTTCAGGAATTAAAGTGGGCACATTGTCTTTATACCGGGGATCCAGCAGGGTGGCCACCCAGTAGTCTGCACACGTTAAAACGTGGGCAACTCTGCTGTCGTTGCGCAGGCATTGGAGCATATATTCGCTCATGTGGGCCAGGCTACCCATGGGTAAGGACAAGCTGTCCTCTGTGGGAGGCGTATCGTCATCGTCCACCGTATCCCCCCAGCCACGCACCAGTGATGGGCCTGGGCTGCCACCCCGCTGTGAACTTGCGTCATCCTCGTCCCCCTCCACCTCCTCCTCCTCATCCTCCTCGTCCTCCAGTACAGTGCCTTGGCTGGCGACTTGTGAACCTGTCCTCTGCTGCTTAAACAAACCTCCCTCTGAGCCACTTCGAACAGACTGGCCCGAAAGTGTTAGAAACGAGCCCTCATCCTCCTCCTCCTCCTCCACCTGGGCCACCTCCTCTAACATCATTGCCCTAAGTGTTTTCTCAAGGAGACATAGAAGTGGTATTGTAACACTGATAACAGTGTCATCGCCACTGGCCATGTTGGTGGAGTACTCGAAACAGCGCAGCAGGGCACACAGGTCTCGCATGGAGGCCCAATCATTGGTGGTGAAGTGGTGCTGTTCGGCAGTACGACTGACGCGAGCGTGCTGCAGCTGAAACTCCACTATGGCCTGCTGCTGCTCGCACAGTCTCTCCAGCATGTGCAAGGTGGAGTTCCACCTGGTGGGCACGTCGCATATGAGGCGGTGAGCGGGAAGGCCGAAGTTCCGCTGTAGCGCAGACAGGCGAGCAGCGGCAGGATGTGAACGGCGGAAGCGCGCACAGACGGCCCGCACTTTATGCAGCAGCTCTGACATGTTGGGGTAGTGGTGAATGAACCTCTGCACCACCAAGTTCAGCACATGCGCCAGGCAAGGGATGTGCGTCAAACCGGCTAGTCCCAGAGCTGCCACGAGATTTCGCCCATTATCGCATACCACCAGGCCTGGCTTGAGGCCCACCGGCAGAAACCACTCGTCGGTCTGTTGTTCAATACCCCGCCACAACTCCTTTGCGCTGTGGGGCCTGTCCCCCAAACATATGAGTTTCAGAATGGCCTGCTGACGTTTACCCCGGGCTGTGCTGAAGTTGGTGGTGAAGGTGTGTGGCTGACCGGATGAGCTGGTGGAAGCAGTGGAGGAGGAAGCCGAGTAGGAGGAGGAGGCTACAGGAGGCAGAGAATGATGCCCTGCGATCCTAGGGGGCGGAAGGACGTGCGCCAAGGAACTGTCCGCCGGGGGCCCAGCCGCCACTACATTCATCCAGTGTGCAGTTAGTGAGATATAGCGTCCCTGGCCGTGCTTACTGGTCCACGTATCTGTGGTTAGGTGGACCTTGCCACAAATGGCGTTGCGCAGTGCACACTTGATTTTATCGGACACTTGCATGTGCAGGGAAGGCACGGCTGTCTTGGAGAAGTAGTGGCGGCTGGGAACCACATACTGCGGGACAGCCATGGCCATCAGCTGTTTGAAGCTGTCTGTGTCCACCAGCCGGAATGACAGCATTTCAAAGGCCAGCAGTTTAGAAATGCTGGCGTTCAGGCCAAGGGCTCGAGGGTGACTCGGGGGGAATTTGCGCTTCCTCTCTAAGGTTTGAGATATTGAGAGCTGAACGCTGCTGTGTGATATAGTGGAGACGCTAGTTGACGGTGGCGTGGTGGTGGTGTCGGTGGCACATCCTCTGTTTGCTGCTCGGCAGGTGGCAACATTCCTCTCGAGGCGGAAGCCGAGGCAGCAGCGGTAGAGGGAGCAGGGGGAGCCTCAGCGAGTGCCTGGTTTTTAAGGTGTGTACCCCACTGCAGTTCATGCTTTGCATGTAGATGCCTGGTCATGCAGGTTGTGCTGAGGTTCAGAACGTTAATGCCTCGCCTCAGGCTCTGATGGCAGAGCGTGCAAGTCACTCGGGTCTTGTCGGTAGGACATTGTTTAAAGAAGTGCCATGCCAGGGAACTCTTTGAAGCTGCCTTTGTGGGGCTGGGTCCCTGTTGGCGATGTCCAGTAGCAGGCGAACTCTGGGGGCGGCAGCTCGTCTGCTTTGGCCCCCTGCTCCCTCTTTGGCTTCGCTGTTGTCTCGGTCTCACCACTACCTCTTCCTCTGAACTGTGAAAGTCATCGCCACGACCTTCAGTCCATGTGGGGTCTAAGACCTCATCGTCCTCTGCATCGTCTTCCACCCAGTCTCCCTCCCTGACCTCCTCCTGTTCAGTCTGCACACTGCAAAAAGACGCGGCAGTGGGCACCTGTGTTTCATCATCATCAGAGAGTCGGTGACTCTGCTGTGGTGGTATTCCCATGTCCTCTTCATCTGGAGACATAAGTGGTTGTGCGTCAGTGCATGGTATGTCTTCCTCCACTGGGGAAGGGCTAGGTGGACGCCCCTGGGAAACCCTGGAAGCAGAGTCTTCAAACAGAAGAAGAGACTGCTGCATAACTTGTGGCTCAGACCGTTTCCCTGATATGCTTGGGGGTGATGTGACAGACTGATGGGCTTGGTTTTCAGGTGCCACCTGTGCGCTTTCCGCAGAAGACTGGGTGGAAGACCATGTGGTGAACGTGCTGGAAGCACTGTCGGCCACCCAATCGATTAATGCCTGTACCTGCTCAGGCCTTACCATCCTAAGAGCGTCATTGTGCCCCACGAGATATTGCGGTACATTCTGCCGGCTAGTTGAGGGAGTTCGTTCCCTACTGTGTGCGCCTGGGGCCGAACGGCCACGTCCTCTACCAGCAACAGAGGCTCCACGGACACCACCACGACCGCGTCCTCGTCCCTTAATAGTATTTTTCTTCATTGTTGCGATTCAACTCGCACCACAATGAAATATATTATTTTTTATAAGCAAAATCCCCTCACTGGAATACTTTCAGTCTTTTGACTGTATGGATTACAGATGGAATGACTGTTATATGTGAGTACCGCTTTCTTTGACAGATTCTAGTATGGGTACATATATGTTTTCCCAACCCCAGCACATTAGTTTGCTAATTCCAGATGTATGAAACGCAGGCCTAACTGTATCTAGTATATTGAACGCCAGATAAACTAACTTGGCCTTTTTTAAATAAAAAAAAAATTCCCTCACTGGAATACTTTCAGTCTTTTGACTGTATGGATTACAGATGGAATGACTGTTATATGTGAGTACCGCTTTCTTTGACAGATTCTAGTATGGGTACATACAGTATATGTTTTCCCAACCCCAGCACATTAGTTTGCTAATTCCAGATGTATGAAACGCAGGCCTAACTGTATCTAGTATATTGAACGCCAGATAAACTAACTTGGCCTTTTTTAAATAAAAAAAATTCCCTCACTGGAATACTTTCAGTCTTTTGACTGTATGGATTACAGATGGAATGACTGTTATATGTGAGTACCGCTTTCTTTGACAGATTCTAGTATGGGTACATATATGTTTTCCCAACCCCAGCACATTAGTTTGCTAATTCCAGATGTATGAAACGCAGGCCTAACTGTATCTAGTATATTGAACGCCAGATAAACTAACTTGGCCTTTTTTAAATAAAAAAAATCCCCTCACTGGAATACTTTCAGTCTTTTGACTGTATGGATTACAGATGGAATGACTGTTATATGTGAGTACCGCTTTCTTTGACAGATTCTAGTATGGGTACATATATGTTTTCCCAACCCCAGCACATTAGTTTGCTAATTCCAGATGTATGAAACGCAGGCCTAACTGTATCTAGTATATTGAACTCCAGATAAACTAACTTGGCCTTTTTTAAATAAAAAAAATTCCCTCACTGGAATACTTTCAGTCTTTTGACTGTATGGATTACAGATGGAATGACTGTTATATGTGAGTACCGCTTTCTTTGACAGATTCTAGTATGGGTACATATATGTTTTCCCAACCCCAGCACATTAGTTTGCTAATTCCAGATGTATGAAACGCAGGCCTAACTGTATCTAGTATATTGAACGCCAGATAAACTAACTTGGCCTTTTTTAAATAAAAAAAATCCCCTCACTGGAATACTTTCAGTCTTTTGACTGTATGGATTACAGATGGAATGACTGTTATATGTGAGTACCGCTTTCTTTGACAGATTCTAGTATGGGTACATATATGTTTTCCCAACCCCAGCACATTAGTTTGCTAATTCCAGATGTATGAAACGCAGGCCTAACTGTATCTAGTATATTGAACGCCAGATAAACTAACTTGGCCTTTTTTAAATAAAAAAAAAATTCCCTCACTGGAATACTTTATGGCTTTTCACTGTATGGATTACAGGTGGACTGGTATTAGTAGGGGTGACACAAGCACACCCAAGTCCCTGATGTAGGATTTCTATGGCACAGACCACTATTACAAGTGATTAATGGACGTTGGGAGAGATTGTGCTGCAGCACTAGTCCCAAGATGGCCGCCGCCTATCAGCCCAGTAACATGTGCCACAAAATGGTCTGCACAACCTTTAAAAAAAATAGCCTTGGACTGTGCTGCTAAATCGCTATTGGTCTGAATCCCAGGTGTAGATGTCTGACTTGTTTGGAGCTTTGGAATGCACACTGTGGCAGCTTCTGCTGCAGCACTACAAGTCGCAAAATGGCGGCCGGCGGTCAGCCCAGGTACATGTGGATGGAAAAATCACTCTGGCCACTCTAAAAATAGCCAATCCCTATCAAAAAAGCAGCTCAGCTGCAGTTGTTCAGATGAATCACAGGTGGAGGAGAGAAATTTGCTTCCAGTTATTCAATTATCCCTGCCTATTCTCGCCCTAGCATCAGCTGCGTCTATCCCTGTTCTATTCACATCGGGAGTGAGCACGTCCCGACGTGCGCACAAGCTTATAAAGAGGCTGAGTCACATGCTGCACTTGGCCAATCACAGCCTTGCCAATAGTAGGCATGGCTGCGATGGCATCTTAGGGCAAGTAGTATGATGCATGTTGATTGGCTGCTTTGCAGCCTTTCAAAATGTGCCAAAATACATGCCGAACGACGAACCCGAACCCGAACTTTTACGAAAAAGTTCGGGTTCGGGTCCGTGTCACGAACACCCCAAAATTCGGTACGGACCCGAACTATGCTCGAACTGTTCGCTCAACACTAGTCTCGAGTCCCAGGTTTCTGTATGGGCTTTTGTTTTTCAGTCTAAAAATGATGAGACGCTTTCTGG
This sequence comes from Bufo bufo, assembly GCF_905171765.1. Taxonomy (NCBI): domain Eukaryota; kingdom Metazoa; phylum Chordata; class Amphibia; order Anura; family Bufonidae; genus Bufo; species Bufo bufo. The sequence goes on along the minus strand of NC_053391.1, from coordinate 677,339,286 downwards.
CCCTAGTATGCCCTTTTAGGGTTACTACAATTAAATCTAAACCATAGGGTTTCCTCCCTGATGAAGGTAAGCCCTTATGGTGCCTTAGCCTGCTCTTGCCCACCTTATTCTACCTGTAAACTATAGTCCTAACTGTCCAATAACTTATCATGGGACCGGGGGCTCCTATAATAACTGTAGTAATTAATGACCTTTTTGATACAAAATAGGGACCAATATAAGGCTTTTAAATGGATATGCTAGAATGCCTACACCATTGGGTGGGGATTGGGTATACAGCACTCTTTTGGTTGGTTTCCCTAGCAGTTACTTGCATATTGTGTTCACCTCTGTTATACTATATGAGCCATGGCACCCCAAGAGGAAATTCATTGTATGTTGTATTGTATGTATTTTTAGCTGACAGATGGAAGAAAGGTGGGGTCTAGCCAAGGGGGCTTAACATACTTAGGGCTGTTTCACAGTTGCATTGTGGCATTCCGGTTTTGTGATCCAGCAGAGGATCTCAAAACTGGGTCAAAACGGATCTGTTTTGTCCCCATTCATTGTCAATAGGGATAAAACTGCGAAACAGAACAAACCGGCATGAAAATCAATTTAAGTCATTGGTGCCGGATCCGTGTTTTTTTTTTTTTGTTAGCAAATAAAAATGGATATGGCACCCAGTGACTTTCAATGATTTTCCTACCAGATACGGTTTGTTCAGTTTTGATTTAATAGAACCAGATCTGGCAGGAATTGATTTATCCCGATATATTAAATGGAACAGATCCATTTAATTACAGTTTGGAAAAAGTGTGAAAATGTGAAACAGGCCTTAGCCTTCTATAACAGATAAGACAGAGGAGAAGGATCCTGCTGCTGCCAGTTGCCTCATGGCCATATATAATGTTTTTAAGGTGGATGGCCAAGATAATTTTTGATCTCCTGAGATATACATAAAAAAGTTTTGTATTTTTATGTATTTTCTACATTTAGTTTTCTTAGTAGGATGTACAACATATTTTGGCCTTCTGACTCCCCATAATATTAATTGTATTGATACTGTCATGGTGGTGCTCTGTAACCCACCGTCGTCCCACTATCTGAGGCGGGCACAGGCACCACATCATTCACTTAGCTTCTGCTCAGCCCTCAATCTCCTGTATCTCATGCTATAGACCACATCCTGGTTCTAAGGCCTTCCTGTGTGTGCATTAGTAAGACTTTCCCCTGCAATGCTGCGAGAGTTAATAGTCTTTCTGATTCTCTTCTTAGCTGCTTGACTGATAGACTAATCAACGCTCCTATATAGCTGTTCTGCTGACTTCACTTGCTTGCCTGTGCAATAAGGTATCTGTAGATTTAGCATTAGTTCATTAGTTTAGCTAGAATGTTTGTATGCCTGGGTACTGACTGCTGCCTGTCTCCTGGATCATAAATCTGTGACACCTGACCTGTGCCTGTTCAGCATACTAATCCTGTGCCATGTGACCTGACCCGTGCCTGTTCACCACATTGATCTTGTGCTGCCTGTCTTGACCTTTTTAATTGTTTCATTAACTTTGCCTGTCCTGACTTCTGCCTGTTTCCTGACTACATGTATTGCCTGTACTACCCAGACCACCTGTGTTCCAGCAGCTAACCACAACAGGACTATTCCAAGAGGTAGCAGCCTAGTGGCTCCCCTGCAGCAAAGGTCAGATCCCTGTGTAGGATAAGGCCCTGAGAAGTAGCCCAAAGTTAAACCAGTTGGTTGGCACAGTAGTTCCATTCTATCCCAACAGAAACATTTTTTTCTTATGGTAAGACCGTCTTTTATATTGGAAAGTCAGCTTTGTGTGTACAGAGTATGTGCGCCTTTGAACTTTTTTTTATATAATCTGCCTAAAATGTACTGTATATATAATAAACATAAAAAAATCTGATTACTTTGTAAAAACATTTATTATCTTATACCTACACTAACTTATATTTTGGATTATACTTCGGGCTGCAATCACAATTCACCTGCAGAGCTGAAATCTTGGAATTGTACAGCAGTGGAGGGGTTAATACTTGTGTCCAGCAGTGCTTTTCCCATCTTTTCAATCTTCAATGATGTCCTTTTAATGTCACTGCAGTCTGATGTTACACATCTAAGAGAGGGTGCAGCTGCAAGATCAACTATTAAAGAAAACAGCACGTGTGCTGGGGAAAGAACCTGACTACAGAAGAGACAGTTTGTAGTCAGGTCCACCAGTGACACGATTATGTACACAAGTTGCAAATACAACCAGGAGGAGCAACATACAGTAGGTGTGCTTTAAAAACATTACATAAATCAATAGTACAAGTAAATATAAGCAACTTTGTAACATATCTTATTAGTGAAAAATACTTATCTCTTCATTTATGAGCCACTTCTTCAATTCCCCCCTGCCTTCTGCATTGATCATCCATCTTCAATTCGCATCTAAAATCTATCTTGAGCTGGATACTCAGCTGAGAGATCAGATTACATGTGATCCTTATGAGCCTAAAGAGAGGGGGTGGGACAAGGAGGAGCTGCTGGAAGGAGGCAGAGACACAGAAACAGAGGCACTACTGCTGCCTCTAGTAACTTTTTTTATCTCTCCCAGTGCTGGATCCTCAGCTACATTGCTTAATTCCTCTGTATACTTTTTCTCAGAGTGGGCTACAGAGACAAAACAGCTCTGACTCCAAGGTATCCTGTAGTACCTGGCATCAGGACATTAGAAAAAAAAAAACTTAAAGAGGTTTTTCTAGACTAACCTATAGATGACCTATCATTCACTTAAGCTGCATTCATAGCTGCAGCAATAAAGAACGGGCACTTCGCAGTGTACGGAGCTGTGCTATTCCTACACCATAAACTGCTTAAAGTTATATCCAGAACTTGGACTCTCTCTAATAGCTGATCCATGGGGAGCCGGATGTCATACCCCCACCAATCTCATATTGATTACCTATACTGTGGATAAGTTATTAAAATGTTGGTTCTGGAAAAGCCCTTTAAGTCCTGTAACTTGTTGAAGTACTCCATTTATTGATCAGACTTGTTTTTTCAACACATCTCACAGATGACGATCATATTGAGATCTAAAGAATTGACAGGTCAAGTCATCACCTTGATCTTTTTGTCATGACTCTCAAAAACATTTCTGACCAATGTTTTCTATGTAACTGGGATACTATCCTGCTGACGGAGGCGACAGCCATTAGAGGGTATTGCTGTCATGAAGGGAGGTTCTTGCCTGTACAATGCTTCGGTAGTTGCTTTGGGTCACATACAAATGAATACCAGGACCCAGGTTTCTAGAAGAGCATTGACCAGAATATCACATTGCCTCTGTCGGCTTTTCATCTTCCCAAAGTGCATCCTTGGACATCTCTTCCCGAGGTAAGTGGTGCTCGCATGCCCAGCCATCCACTATGATTCATCAGACCAGGCCACTGCCTTTCATTGGTTCATGGTCCAGTTCTGACGGTCACATGACATTCCCATTGTAGGCACTTCCTTCATTGAATAGGGGTCAGAATGGGCACTCTGGTCAGTCTATGGCCATACACAGCAAGCTGTGATGCCCTGTGTAGTCTAACACCTTTCTACCATATCCAGCCGGAAAGTTGTCCCCAATTTGTTGTATAGCAGTTCATACCGAACAGCCTAGCCTTCATTCCCCACATACATCAATGAGCCCTGGGCACCCATGACCCGTTCTCCAGTTTTTAGGTTGTCCTTCCTTGGTCATTTTTGGTACTAGCTACTAAACACTGGAACAACCTGCCATTTTGGAAATGCTGTGACCCTGTAGTCTTGCCATCACAATTTGGCTCTCCCTAAAGCCATTCAGATCCTGACCCTTGTCCATTTTCCGGCTTGCCACACATCATCTTCAAGAATTGACTCACTGCCTAATATATCCCATTCCTGGACGGACGCCACTGTCAACAGATAATCTATGTTATTCACTTTACCTGTCAGCGATTTTAATGTCATGGCCGATTGGTGAATTCCCGCTTGTAAACTATAATTGTTAATGATGATGATGATGACGATTGATATCACATTGCCGGCTTGCTCCGCACAACTCACATACATGTTGTTGCTCATTTTTGCATCACTGAAATAAGAAAATAAATAAGCCATAGAGTACAATATGAATTATTAAAATGGTTGCAAGCGATTGGTTAAATTATTTAACGCCATAAAAAATCTAACTCCATGAAGCTGAAAATCACCTCATTAGACTTGGCTTTATGCTAAGAGTGATTGATCTGGTGCTTTGCATTTCATCTCAATAGATATTTTTGGATGTCGGTTAATTTTCTTTTCAATTTGAGATCGTTATAATTCTAAATAATTTAAGAAATTGCAAGACACAATTTGGAGTTTTAGTCACTTAGCAATGCTAATATTTACTGATTATCATTATATTTACTTCAGTTGTTTGGATGTCGCTGTTTTATGAAATGTTTACTTCTCATTTCAACACGTACAGTAATTATCCACCTCTTATAGGAATGCCTCAGCAAAAGGATGACATAATTATTTAATCAGATGTGGCAGAGCTGAAAGTGTCATCTCACTGTATCCTTTGTGCTGATGTATGCCTCCCTGTGAAAATCTCTGTGTATTGACTGCTATGAGAGAATGTAGTGGGCATTGCAGTGGCTGGGTGGGAGGTGGCCCCAACGCTACTCTGGGTCTTGTCACCACGTGTTGCTCCTCTCCGGAAGGGATGGTAAGGCGTGGTGCACCCCAATGGGAAATAAGTCCAGAGAGTCAGGGTCTGCAGTAAACCAGTGTGCTTCTTTACTGGAGGAACTCAAGTGCAAAACAATATAGACGAGGCATAGGGCTGGCTTCTCCAGTGTCCTCCCTGGCAGAAGAAGTGTTTAAAGCTGAGGAAAGGCCTGAGCTAGCTGTCCCTCTCTATCTCTCTTAGAAGGCTGGTACCATGGACAAATATTGGTGATCCAGGGTCTGTGACAGAGAATCTCACTCCCAGCATCTTCTTCTGGTCACTCATGCAGTCTGGCAGAGTCTCTTCTTCTAAGCACTGATCACTAACTGCAGAACACTAGGGGCTCTGACTGCTCTCCTTATATACAGTTTCTAGCTGAACTATAACCTTCTAGTGGGAGGGATAGAGTGGAGAAACACAACCCAAACACATACAATGTTACAACTTTCTGTCTGTCATAAACTTGCATCAGAACTTCAATGACACGGACAAAAACAAGTTTCTAGACACAAAAACATAGTTAATACAAACATTTAAACGGTCAGTTTATTATCTGTTTTTGGTGGTAAATAAGTCTGGCTTTTTCACTCCAAAACATACTTTTCTTCAACTCTTATCTTAACTGTGGAAAATGACCGCTTCTCATTATTATCTAGAAAGTCCCAAAAGTCATTAAAGTCCCAAAAGTCATTATTATCTAGAAAGTCCCAAAAGTCTCTCAATATTCATTAACCCTTTCCACCGTACCTTGCAAATACAGTGCAAATGAATAGGATATATATCACAGCATAAATATAAAATGCCGTTACACAGTATAAAACAGTATAAGTCAGTGTAAGTTAAAGTAAAATAAAGTAAGAAGTTGATGACTTTGTATAGGGGAAACAGGGGCAAATGTCCACAAATGTTCAGACTTCAAAGTACCCCTGCTCCAGGGCACTACAGCATGCCTTCTATCATGTGATGTAGCTACTTGCACAAAGAAGGAGGAGGAGCTGTCAACATCATCTGTTGTCGATGTGGCAGAGCTGAAAGTGTCATCTCACTTTATCCTCTGTGTTGACATATGACTCCCTATAAAAAAAAACTCTACATATTGACTTTTATGAGAGAATGTAGTGGTCATGCTTTGTGTCATGTGATGCAGTTACTGTGCTGAAAAAGGGAGAAGGACCTGTCCAAATCATTTGTTGTCAATGTGGCAGAGCTGAAAGTTTAATCTCGCTATATCCTCTGTGCTGGCATATCTGTGAAGATATCTGTTTATTATCTTCTATGAGAGAGCACAGTGGGCATGCTTTGTATGATGTAATTACTGTGCAAAAAGGGAGGAGGGAGAAGGAGCTGTCCAAATTATTTATTGTCAATGTGGCAGAGAAGAAAGCGTCATCTCACTATATCATCTCTGTGCTGACATATGCTGCCCTAATCTCATATTGGTTTATGTGTTTCCAGACCGCCTATTATAAAAAAAACTTTGTTCTCGGTGTTCCCTGTCACACCAGTATGTTTTTTCTAGATGGTAGCAGATTGTGACTGTTGTCTCCATGACAAGTTTTTTTCCAACCACCTCTCACTATACTGCTGTCAGATCTTCACTTTCATCTTCTTTAGTGCAGGCACCTATAAAAAGGAAAGCTAAATTAGAAATATAGATAGTTGGAAATTACCTATTGACTTCTATGAGGGGGTGTAGTGGGCATGCTCTGTGTGATGGGATGTAGTCATGGGACTCTATGAGCTGTCCCAGGCCGAAAGTGTGGATAGAGAAGAGCAGGGGTCCTAGGACAGAGCCTTGCAGGACACCAACAGAGCAGGAATGAGATGAGGAGGTGGTGTGAGAGTGGGAGACGCTAAATGTCCGGTGGGTGAGGTATGATGTGATCCAGGAGAGGGCCAGGTCAGTGATGCCAAGAGATGAGAGAGTTTGTAACAGAAGGGAGTGGTCGATGGTATCAAAGGCAGAGGACAGGTCAAGGAGGAGGAGGACAAGGTAATGTTTGGTTTTGGCCGTTAGCAGGTTGTTGGTGACTTTGGTAAGGGCAGTTTCAGTCGAGTGGTGGAGTCAGAAGCCAGATTATAGTGGGTAAAAGAAGGAGCAGGAAAAAAGGTAAGAGGATAGTTCAGAATGGACGTGTTGTTCAAGTAGCTTTGAGTCATATGGGAGAAGTGATATGGGGCAATAACTGGACAAAGAAGATGGGCAAATGGAAGGTTTTTTGAGGATGGGTGTAGTATGCTTAAAACCAGAGAGGAAGACACCAGTGGATATTGTAAGGTTGAAGAGATAGATTAGGGCTGGGATCAGGGCCGGCGCTTCCATAGAGGCAAGGGGGGCAATTTCCCCCGGGCCCCCGAGTCCCTAGGGCCCCCCCGCGCTGGCCCGCAACTAACTATAGGCAGGACTTCATCTGAGCCGTACAGCGCGGGACACAGGCTGGAAGAGGCCTGCATCACATCGCTGCCAAGAAGGTAAGTATAAGTGTTTTGTTTTTTTTTTGTCAATACTGGTGGCTACTGGCACATGGTGGGGGGCTCTGGCTACTGGCACATGATAGGGAGGGCCCTATGGCTACTGGCACATTATAGGGGGGGCTATGGCTACTGGCACATTATAGGGGGGCCTATGGCTACTAGCACATGTTGAAGGGGGGGCTCAGGCTACTGGCACATGATAGGGGGGGCTATGGCTACTGGCACATGATAAGGGGGGCTCTGGCTACTGGCACATGATAAGGGGGCTCTGGCTACTGGCACATGATAGGGTGGGCCCTATGGCTATTGGCACATGATAAGGGGGCTCTGGCTATTGGCACATGATAGGTGGGGCCTATGGCTACTGGCACATGTTGATGGGGGGGGGGCTCAGGCTACTGGCACATGATAGGGGGGGCAATGGCTACTGGCACATGATAAGTGGGGCTCTGGCTATTGGCACATGATAGGGGGGGCTCTGGCAACTGGCACATGATAGGGGGGAGGGGGCTATGGCTACTGGTACATGTTGATGGGGGGCTCAGGCTACTGGCACATGATAGGGGGGGCTCTGGCTACTGGCACATGATAGGGGGGGCTCTGGCTATTGGCACATGATATAGGGGGGGCTCTGGCTACTGGCACATGATATAGGGGAGGGGGCTCTGGCTACTGGCACATTATTGGGGGACATCTACGGGGTCACTTCTTACTGGCACATTATTGATGGGCACTATAGGGGCATCTACTGAGGCTACAAAGAACGGTTATTTTATATGGTGGCTCTGTATAAGGGCATTTTATACTGGGACACATTATGGTGGGTACTATGGGGAAGGGGGGCACTGAGAAGGGGTATTTTATACTTACAAATTATGGGGGACACTGAGGGCATCTACTGGGGCACTATATATGGGGCATTTTATATTGCTACATTATGGGGGCCACTAGGAGGGGGGAGAGGAGCACTACAGGGGCATTAACTGGGGGCACTATATAGGGGTATTTTATACTGGCACATTATGGGGGCACTATGGGGACATTAGCTCAACTGGGGGCATTACAAGGGGGTATTTTTTGCACTGTCACATTATAAGGAGAATTATTACTACTGGGGGGGCATTATGGTGGGCTTTATTACTCCCCCATGGTATGACCCCCTAGTAGCAGCACCAGCCTCTCCCTGCTCTGCTATCCCTCTGCCCCTTCTCCAAATCCTTGTTATGAAATCTTTCTCATTAGGATAAAACACATCAGCTCCACCGAGCCCCCGGCCCCACAATATACAGTTTCTTCTGTAAAAGTCATCAAGTGTCATGGGGGGGGCCCTTATTGTTTTTCGCCCCAGGGCCCCATTTCACCTAGAACTGGCCCTGGCTGGGATAAACACTGTGGTGAGGTCGGGGATGAGGTGGGATGGGATTGGGTAGAGTGCACAGGAGATGAGATGTGATCTAGAGAATAGACTTTGGTTTCCAGAGAGCTGCTTGGCGGCTCAAGGGAGTATCGCCGCTGGATTTATAGTTTATGGTTTGAACTATGACAGTATCTGATCGTCTTTGAACCTCTGGAAAAAAATTGCAGGCCACAACAGCAACAATTTGCATATTGTGCCCCCGCTTAATCAGCCAAACCCCATACCAACACCAGCCCCTATTTGGCTAACATATTATATGGCAGCTACTAGTTTTCAAGCTCCTGTCCCTTATAGGAATAATCCAGTGGCCATGTTTGATCCATCTGGTTTTAACTGTAATACATTTTAAAGCGAAATACTATTCAGTTCATGGTATATATTTTTATAGTTTTAGATTTTAGACTTGGAATATGGAAATCATTTCTTTTTATGTAACTCTTAGGGGGGGGCAGGTCTTAAAGGGGTTGTGTCACTTCAGCAAGTGGCATTTATCATGTGGAGAAAGTTAATACAAGGCACTTACTAATCCATCAGTGGTGGTCGTGCTTACACACTACATGAAAAAGTGTTGGCCTCTCTGGTGGCCGGGACAGTGGGAGCTCACATAGGCTGGTGCTTTTTTCTATAGTCTGCAAGCACAGCCACCACTGGATTGATAAATTGCAGGGTGGTCATAATCATGGAAACGAGCAGCGTATAATGTGATGGAAAACTGAATCCAGCCAGTAAAGGAGGCAATATTGGTAATAACCATACATTAGTAAATGCCTTGTATTAGCGTTCTCTATATAATAAATGCTATTTGCTGAAGTGAGAAAACCCCTTTAATGATGACCATCCTCATCTTTTGCTGGCTTTACTTCTTCCAATTCATCCTTTGCGGTCTCCACGTCCTAGAAAATTCGCAGAGAGAGAGGAGCTGGATGTTCCTGACACATCGTAGGTATTAGATGATGTGGAAAAGGAGGAAAAGCAGATGGCAGAAGAAGGTTTGCCACCTGTAGGGCAGGAGAGCGCTGGGGTTGGAGAAGTGTGTTCATATATGGTGGGGGGGCTTTCTTCTTCTGTCACTCTGGGAATGCCTCATGACCATTTTTCACTCCTCTTTTATCGGTTCGTTGGATCCAACTGCCGGTCACCTTCTGCTGCACGAGGTTCTCTTCATATGTAGTTTCAGGATGCAAGGGTTAAAGGTAAGTATAACTTTCATTATAAGGTAACATGCATATAGTGGTCAACTATTGGCCCCATGTGGCCCCTTTATGTAATTCTGAAACAAAATGGGCATTTTAAGGAGATTGCAGGCCACAACAGCAATAATTTGCATATTGTGCCCCTACCTATATATATATATATATATATACAGTCACCTAAAGAATTATTAGAAACACCATACTAATACGGTGTTGGACCCCCTTTTGCCTTCAGAACTGCCTTAATTCTACGTGGCATTGATTCAACAAGGTGCTGATAGCATTCTTTAGAAATGTTGGCCCATATTGATAGGATAGCATCTTGCAGTTGATGGAGATTTGAGGGATGCACATCCAGGGCACGAAGCTCCCGTTCCACCACATCCCAAAGATGCTCTATTGGGTTGAGATCTGGTGACTGTGGGGGCCATTTTAGTACAGTGAACTCATTGTCATGTTCAAGAAACCAATTTGAAATGATTCGAGCTTTGTGACATGGTGCATTATCCTGCTGGAAGTAGCCATCAGAGGATGGATACATGTTCTCATTCTGTTTACGCCAAATTCGGACTCTACCATTTGAATGTCTCAACAGAAATCGAGACTCATCAGACCAGGCAACATTTTTCCAGTCTTCAACAGTCCAATTTTGGTGAGCTCGTGCAAATTGTAGCCTCTTTTTCCTATTTGTAGTGGAGATGAGTGGTACCCGGTGGGGTCTTCTGCTGTTGTAGCCCATCCGCCTCAAGGTTGTGCGTGTTGTGGCTTCACAAATGCTTTGCTGCATACCTCGGTTGTAACTAATGGTTATTTCAGTCAACGTTGCTCTTCTATCAGCTTGAATCAGTCGGCCCATTCTCCTCTGACCTCTAGCATCCACAAGGCATTTTTGCCCACAGGACTGCCGCATACTGGATGTTTTTCCCTTTTCACACCATTCTTTGTAAACCCTAGAAATGGTTGTGCGTGAAAATCCCAGTAACTGAGCAGATTGTGAAATACTCAGACCGGCCCGTCTGGCACCAACAACCATGCCACGCTCAAAATTGCTTAAATCACCTTTCTTTCCCATTCTGACATTCAGTTTGGAGTTCAGGAGATTGTCTTGACCAGGACCACCCCCCTAAATGCATTGAAGCAACTGCCATGTGATTGGTTGACTAGATAATTGCATTAATGAGAAATAGAACAGGTGTTCCTAATAATTATTTAGGTGAGTGTATTTCACCTTTATTTATGAAAAAATCCAAAATTTATCAAAAATTTTAAAAAATTCTCAATTTTCAAAATTTCTATTTCTCTGCTTCCAAAACAGAAAGTCATACCTAATAAAATATTTATTACTTAACATTTTCCATATGTCTACTTTATGTTGGCATCATTTTGGAAATGTCATTTTATTTTTTTAGGATGTTAGAAGGCTTAGAAGTTTAGAAGCAATTCTTAAAATTTTTAAGAAAATTTCCAAAACCCACTTTTTAAGGACCAGTTCAGGTTTGAAGTCACTTTGTGGGGCTTACATAGTGGAAACCCCCCATAAATGACCCCATTGTAGAAACTACACCCCTCAAGTTACTCAAAACTGATTTTACAAACTTTGTTAACTCTTTAGGGTGTTCCACAAGAATTAAAGGAAAATGGAGATGAAATTTCTAAATTTCAATTTTTTGGCAGATTTTCCATTTTATTCAATTTTTTTCTTTAACACATTGAGGGTTAACAGCCAAACAAAACTCAACATTTATTACCCTGATTCTGCGTTTTACAGAAACACCCCACATGTGGTCGTAAACTGATGTAAGGGCGCACGGCAGGGCGCAGAAGGAAAGGAAGGCCGTATGGTTTTTGGAAGGCAGATTTTGCTAAACTGGTTTTAGATGCCATGTCCCATTTAAAGTTCCCCTGATGCACCCTTACAGTAGAAACTCCCAAAAAGTGACCCTATTTTGGAAACTAGGGGATAAGGTGCCAGTTTTATTGGTACTATTTTGGTGTACATATGATTTTTTATTGCTCTATATTAACCACCTCCGGACCGCCGTACGCAGCGACGCGTCCTGGAGGTGGTTGATTAATTCCTCCTGGACGCGCCAGCGCGTCCTCTCGCGAGACGCAAGATTTCCTGTGAACGCGCGCACACAGGCGCGCGCGTTCACAGGAACGGAAGGTAAGCGAGTGGATCTCCAGCCTGCAAGCGGCAATCGTTCGCTTGCATGCTGGAGATGTGATTTTTTGAACCCCTAACAGGTATATTAGACGCTGTTCACCCCATATAGACTCCCTGATCACCCCCCTGTCATTGATCACCCCCCTGTCATTGATAACCCCCTGTAAGGCTCCATTCAGACATCCGTATGATTTTTACAGATCCACTGATAGATGGATCGGATCCGCAAAACACATACGGACGTCTAAATGGAGCCTTATAGGGGGGGATCAAAGACAGGGGGGTGATCACCCCATATAGACTCCCTGATCACCCCCCTGTCATTGATCACCCCCCTGTCATTGATCACTCCCCTGTAAGGCTCCATTCAGACGTCCGTATGATTTTTACGGATCCACTGATAGATGGATCCGATCCGCAAAACACATACAGACGTCTGAATGGAGCCTTACAGGTGGGTGATCACCCCATATAGACTCCCTGATCACCCCCCTTTCATTGATCACCCCCCTGTAAGGCTGCATTCAGATGTCCGTATGTTTTTTACGGATCCACGGATACATAGATCGGATCCGCAAAACACATACGGACATCTGAATGGAGCCTTATAGGGCGGGATCAATAACAGGGGGGTGATCACCCCATATAGACTCCCTGGTCACCCCCCTGTCATTGATCACCCCCCTGTCATTGATCACCCCCCTGTAAGGCTGCATTCAGATGTCTGTATGTTTTTTACGGATCCATGGATACATGGATCGGATCCGCAAAACACATACGGACATCTGAATGGAGCCTTATAGGGGGGGATCAATGACAGGGGGGTGATCACCCCATATAGACTCCCTGGTCACCCCCTTGTCATTGATCACCCCCCTGTCATTGATCACCCCCCTGTAAGGCTGCATTCAGATGTCCGTATGCTTTTTACGGATCCACGGATACATGGATCGGATCCGCAAAACACATACAGACATCTGAATAGAGCCTTATAGGGGGGTGATCAATGACAGGGGGGTGATCACCCCATATAGACTCCCTGGTCACCCCCCTGTCATTGATCACCCCCCTGTAAGGCTGCATTCAGATGTCCGTATGTTTTTTACGGATCCACGGATACATGGATCGGATCCGCAAAACACATACAGACATCTGAATGGAGCCTTATAGGGGGGTGATCAATGACAGGGCGGTGATCACCCCATATAGACTCCCTGGTCACCCCCCTGTCATTGATCACCCCCCTGTCATTGATCACCCCCCTGTCATTGATCACCCCCCTGTAAGGCTCCATTCAGACATTTTTTTGGCCCAAGTTAGCGGATTTTTTTTTTTTTTCTTACAAAGTCTCATATTCCACTAACTTGTGTCAAAAAATAAAATCTCACATGAACTCACCATACCCCTCACGGAATCCAAATACGTAAAAAATTTTAGACATTTATATTCCAGACTTCTTCTCATGCTTTAGGGCCCCTAGAATGCCAGGGCAGTATAAATAGGCCACATGTGACCCCATTTCGGAAAGAAGACACCCCAAGGTATTCCGTGAGGGGCATATTGAGTCCATGAAAGATTGAAATTTTTGTCCCAAGTTAGCGGAATGGGAGACTTTGTGAGAAAAAAATATAAAAAATCAATTTCCGCTAACTTGTGCAAAAAAAAAAAAATTTCTATGAACTCGCCATGCCCCTCATTGAATACCTTGGGGTGTCTTCTTTCCAAAATGGGGTCACATGTGGGGTATTTATACTGCCCTGGCTTTTTAGGGGCCCTAAAGCGTGAGAAGAAGTCTGGGATCCAAATGTCTAAAAATTCCCTCATAAAAGGAATGTGGGCCCCTTTGCACATCTAGGCTGCAAAAAAGTGTCACACATCTGGTATCGTCGTACTCAGGAGAAGTTGGGCAATGTGTTTTGGGGTGTCATTTTACATATACCCATGCTGGGTGAGATAAATATCTTGGTCAAATGCCAACTTTGTATAAAAAAATGGGAAAAGTTGTCTTTTGCCAAGATATTTCTCTCACCCAGCATGGGTATATGTAAAATGACACCCCAAAACACATTCCCCAACTTCTCCTGAGTACGGCGATACCAGATGTGTGACACTTTTTTGCAGCCTAGGTGGGCAAAGGGGCCCATATTCCAAAGAGCACCTTTCGGATTTCACTCGTCATTTTTTACAGAATTTGATTTCAAACTCCTTACCACACATTTGGGCCCCTAGAATGCCAGGGCAGTATAACTACCCCATAAGTGACCCCATTTTGGAAAGAAGAGACCCCAAGGTATTCGCTGATGGGCATAGTGAGTTCATGGAAGTTTTTATTTTTTGTCACAAGTTAGTGGAATATGAGACTTTGTATGAAAAAAAAAAAAAAAAAAAATCATCATTTTCCACTAACTTGTGACAAAAAATAAAAAATTCTAGGAACTCGCCATGCCCCTCACGGAATACCTTGGGGTGTCTTCTTTCCAAAATGGGGTCACTTGTGGGGTAGTTATACTGCCCTGGCATTTTCCAGGGGCCCTAATGTGTGGTAAGTAGGTAAATGACCTGTGAAATCCTAAAGGTGCTCTTTGGAATGTGGGCCCCTTTGCCCACCTAGGCTGCAAAAAAGTGTCACACATCTGGTATCTCCGTATTCAGGAGACGTTGGGGAATGTGTTTTGGGGTGTCATTTTACATATACCCATGCTGGGTGAGAGAAATATCTTGGCAAAAGACAACTTTTCCCATTTTTTTATACAAAGTTGGCATTTGACCAAGATATTTATCTCACCCAGCATGGGTATATGTAAAATGACACCTCAAAACACATTCCCCAACTTCTCCCGAGTACGGAGATACCAGATGTGTGACACTTTTTTGCAGCCTAGGTGGGCAAAGAGGCCCATATTCCAAAGAGCACCTTTCGGATTTCACTCGTCATTTTTTACAGAATTTGATTTCAAACTCCTTACCACACATTTGGGCCCCTAGAATGCCAGGGCAGTATAACTACCCCACAAGTGACCCCATTTTGGAAAGAAGAGACCCCAAGGTATTCGCTGATGGGCATAGTGAGTTCATGGAAGTTTTTATTTTTTGTCACAAGTTAGTGGAATATGAGACTTTGTATGAAAAAAAAAAAAAAAAAAAATCATCATTTTCCACTAACTTGTGACAAAAAATAAAAAATTCTAGGAACTCGCCATGCCCCTCACGGAATACCTTGGGGTGTCTTCTTTCCAAAATGGGGTCACTTGTGGGGTAGTTATACTGCCCTGGCATTCTAGGGGCCCAAATGTGTGGTAAGGAGTTTGAAATCAAATTCTGTAAAAATTGACCTGTGAAATCCGAAATGTGCTCTTTGGAATATGGGCCCCTTTGCCCACCTAGGCTGCAAAAAAGTGTCACACATCTGGTATCTCCGTACTCAGGAGAAGGTGGGGAATGTGTTTTGGGGTGTCTTTTTACATATACCCATGCTGGGTGAGATAAATATCTTGGTCAAATGCCAACTTTTGTATAAAAAAATGGGAAAAGTTGTCTTTTGCCAAGATATTTCTCTCACCCAGCATGGGTATATGTAAAATGACACCCCAAAACACATTCCCCACCTTCTCCTGAGTACGGCAATACCAGATGTGTGACACTTTTTTGCAGCCTAGGTGGGCAAAGGGGCCCACATTCCAAAGAGCACCTTTCGGATTTCACCGGCCATTTTTTACAGATTTGATTTCAAACTACTTACCACGCATTTGGGCCCCTAGAATGCCAGGGCAGTGTAACTACCCCACAAGTGACCCCATTTTGGAAAGAAGACACCTCAAGGTATTCGCTGATGGGCGAGTTCATGGAAGTTTTTATTTTTTGTCACAAGTTAGTGGAATATGAGACTTTGTAAGAAAAAAATAAAAAAATTAAAATCATCATTTGCCGCTAACTTGTGACAAAAAATTAAAAATTCTAGGAACTCGCCATGCCCCTCTTGGAATACCTTGGGGTGTCTTCTTTCCAAAATAGGGTCACTTGTGGGGTAGTTATATTGCCCTGACATTCTAGGGGCCCAAATGTGTGGTAAGTAGTTTGAAATCAAAATCTGTAAAAAATGGCCGGTGAAATCCAAAAGGTGCTCTTTGGAATGTGGGGCCCTTTGCCCAGGTAGGCTGCAAAAAAAGTGTCACACATGTGGTATCTCCGTACTCAGGAGAAGTTGGGCAATGTGTTTTGGGGTGTCATTTTACATATACCCATGCTGAGTGAGAGAAATATCTTGGCAAAAGACAACTTTTCCAATTTTTTTATACAAAGTTGGCATTTGACCAAGATATTTATCTCACCCAGCATGGGTATATGTAAAATGACACCCCAAAACACATTGCCCAACTTCTCCTGAGTACGGAGATACCACATATGTGACACTTTTTTGCAGCCTAGGTGGGCAAAGGGGCCCACATTCCAAAGAGCACCATTCGGATTTCACCGGCCATTTTTTACAGATTTTGATTTCAAACTACTTACCACACATTTGGGCCCCTAGAATGCCAGGGCAGTATAACTACCCCACAAGTGACCCCATTTTGGAAAGAAGACACCCCAAGGTATTCGCTGATGGGCATAGTGAGTTCATGGAAGTTTTTATTTTTTGTCACAAGTTAGTGGAATATGAGACTTTGTAAGAAAAAAAAAGAAAAAATCATCATTTTCCGCTAACTTGTGACAAAAAATAAAAAGTTCTATGAACTCACTATGCCCATCAGCGAATACCTTAGGGTGTCTACTTTCCGAAATGGGGTCATTTGTGGCGTGTTTGTACTGTCTGGGCATTGTAGAACCTCAGGAAACATGACAGGTGCTCAGAAAGTCAGAGCTGCTTCAAAAAGCGGAAATTCACATTTTTGTACCATAGTTTGTAAACGCTATAACTTTTACCCAAACAATTTTTTTTTACCCAAACATTTTTTTTTTATCAAAGACATGTAGAACAATAAATTGAGAGAAAAATTTATATATGGATGTCGTTTTTTTTGCAAAATCTTACAACTGAAAGTGAAAAATGTCATTTTTTTGCAAATAAATCGTTAAATTTCGATTAATAACAAAAAAAGTAAAAATGTCAGCAGCAATGAAATACCACCAAATGAAAGCTCTATTAGTGAGAAGAAAAGGAGGTAAAATTCATTTGGGTGGTAAGTTGCATGACCGAGCAATAAACAGTGAAAGTAGGGTAGGTCAGAAGTGTAAAAAGTGGCCTGGTCATTAAGGGTGTTTAAGCTAGGGGGGCTGAGGTGGTTAAGTTTTTTGTGAGGCAAGGTAACTGAAAAATGGCACAGTTTTTCTTTTTTTACAAGATTCATCTGACAGGGTAAATCATGTGCTATTTTTATAGAGCAGGTTGTTACGGACGCAATGATATCAAATATGTCTACTTCGTTTGTTTGTTTGTTTCAGTTTTACATAATAAACCAAATTTGAAAAATAAATTATGTTTTTGTGTGTCCATTTTCTGAACGCCATATGTTTTTTATTTTTCTGCCGATCGTCTTGTGCAGGGGCTCGTTTTTTGCAAAAAGAGTTGAGGTTTTTATTGGTACCATTTTTGGGTACATAGGATTTTTTGATCATTCATTATTATACTTTATGAGGCAAGGTGACCAAAAAATTTGCTGTTTTGAAACAGTTTTTATTTATTTATTTTTACAGCGTTTATCTGAGGGGTTAGGTCATGTGACAGTTTTATAGAGCAGATCGTTACGGACGTGGCAATACCTAATATGTATACTTTTTCTTATTTATTTAAAGGGATTCTGTCACCAGGTTTCACCCCTGTCAGCTAAACATATGCTGATGTTCAGGGCCTCATCACGATTCCTAATGTGGGCTTCTAAATGTGATCCGTAGCCTTATTTTGCTAAAAAACAGGTTTTACTAACCTGTCACTCAAATAAATAAGGTGCCCAAGGGGATGTCAAGGGATGCAAGGTGCCGGCCGCACCCACCGCCGTTCGTGCCCAGCGCCGCCTTTCCAGATTTCTGCGCCACCTCCTAATCCTCTGTGCCGCCTCTCACTCTCCCTCCCCCTCCTCCTGCTGTAAGATATTGCACGTGCGCACTGGGCTCTGAGAGGCTGGCGCCAGAGTGCAGGTCATACCTGGGTTGAGCGAAGTGCCGGCGCATGCGCACTTCGCTTTAAGAAGCCAAATCGAGAAGTCCGCACGGGCGCATCAGGCAGAGCCCTGTGCGCACGAGATCTTACAGCAGGAGGAGGGGGGAGGGGGGATGGAGGGAGGAGGGGGGATGGAGGGAGAGCGAGAGGCGGCACAGAGGATTAGGAGGCGGTGCAGAAGTCCGGAAAGGCGGCGCTGGGCACGAACGGCGGCGGGTGCGGCCGGCACCTTGCATCCCTTGACATCCCCTTGGGCACCTTATTTCTTTGAGTGACAGGTTAGTAAAAGCTGTTTTTTAGCAAAATAAGCCCACAGATGACATTTAGAAGCCCACATTAGGAATCCTGATGAGGCCCTGAACATCAGCATATGTTTAGCTGACAGGGGTCAAACCTGGTGACAGAATCCCTTTAAGTTTTACACAATAATAGCATTTCTGAAACCAAAAAAATGATGTTTTAGTTTCTCCATAGTCTGAAAGTCATAGCTTTTTTATTTTTTGGGCGATTGTCTTAAATAGGGTATAATTTTTTGCGGGATGAGGTGATGGTTTGATTGGTACTATTTTGGGGGTCATAAGCCTTTTTGATCGCTTGCTGTTGCACTTTGTGTGATGTAAGGTGACAAAAATGGCTTTTTTTACACCGTTTTTTTAAATTTTTTATGATGTTTATCGGACTGGGTCTATCATGTGATATATTTATAGAGACGGTCGTTACGGACGCAGTGATACCTAATATATGTATTTATTTTATTTTTTTTTTCATTTTTTATAGGAAAAGGCAATTTATTTTTTTAATTTTACATTTTTATTTATTTATTTATTTATTTGAAGATCCAGTGGGGCTGATGGCTGTACTATACTTTGCAATGCTCTTGCATTGCAAAGTATAATACAATCAGATGCCCTGTAGGTGGCAACAGTGGACGCTTTTGCAAAGCGTCCGATTGCCATGGCAACCATCAGACGCTGCCATCGCAGCGCGGCAGCCCCGATGGTGGAGAGAGGGAGCCCCCTCCCTCTATTAACCCCATGGATGCCGCTGCCGCGGCATCTATGGGGTTACAGTAGAGTGTCAGCATAGAGCTGACACTCTCTGCTGAGTGATGGCGGCGGCTCAGGAATGGAGCCCCGGCCATCACACACAGCAGGGGGACCGCACGGCATGGGGTCAGCCTTGAAAAGGGGGGCGGGGGGGTTGGGGGGGTACGGCCAGCATTGAGGGGCAGCGCAAATGGGGGCAGGAGGTGGACCGCATCAGGGCACTGGGCAGGCTGCAGGAATGTGGATGGGAGCGGGGGGGGGACTTCATAAGGGGCAGGCGGGGACAAGGGGGGGCTTGGCGCACAGATCAGGGGGGGGCACGAGGACACTATCTGATTTCAGGCTCTGACCTGCAGAGCGCAGATCAGAGCCTGAAACTGGCTTTTTTTCACTGACGCTATTCGATTGGTTAGTCTGCATAGACTAACCAATCGGATCGATTGCCGGCAAGGGGCCACTCTGATTGGTATCCTTGCTGGAATTACTGAACTGTATGCTGTCCGTGACAGCAGCAGGGCAGGGGCAGAAGCTTTAATCCAAGTGCTTTGCAGCGCTTGGATTAAAGAGCTGCCATGACGTCTATACACGTGGTAGCTGCACGGGGTATTTGCAGCTATCACGTATATATACGGATTGCGGTCGCGAAGGGGTTAATGTAAGATGTCGCGATCAGCTATGAACGTGGCATCTCAGGGGTACAATGACTGGTAACGGCGCTTCATGACAAAGTAGTTTGTTACAAAGCAAATTTTTTAAAAAGATTTGGGAAAGCAGTCGCATTGAATTTTCCAATACTTCGCTCATCTCTAAT
Source organism: Bufo bufo (assembly GCF_905171765.1). NCBI lineage: Eukaryota > Metazoa > Chordata > Amphibia > Anura > Bufonidae > Bufo > Bufo bufo. Next base: position 677,319,293 of record NC_053391.1, on the reverse strand, counting down.
AATGGCAAACCTGCTGACCCTGCCCCCAGTATGCGCAGCACAAGCTGAAAAGTCATTCTGCGCACGCGCAAAAATATCAGCTTGAATCCTTGAAGTGACTTGTTTTTTTTACTGTTTTCTCAGGGAATAATTCCTGGAGCACTCTGCATGGATAACAAAGGAATGCTGTCACGGGGTTACATGATTAGAGAGGTTGATGTAGGACAAGTGGATGTCACGTTGCGTTTTTGTAAAGCGCAGTTGTATTGATGCAGAGAGACTGAGACAAGACCCCCTACCAGACACTTGAAAGAGAACAAATTCTCCCTGATCCTACAACAGGCAATCAGTTATTCTCAGGATCGTTCACATCAGCTCTATGTTAACTGGAATTTATTAAGACCCCCGAGGTATCAAAATCTGCTTATTCATCAGCTGTACGGTATTCCAGATGAAGTACAAAACAGGTGAAGCTGGAGGCTCCTGGGCCCCAATGAAAGTTCTGAAACACGGTCCCCAACCTATCACCATTGCATTTGAGCCCCCCAGATAAAAGGACAAAGGTACATCTGATACCCCCTATAGATACTGCACTATTATTAGTACATTGATTTCTACAATCTTTGACCTTAGTCCCCCTTAGGGCTCATGCACACTAACGTGGTTTGGTTCCGCATCTGAACCGCATTAATTGCAGCTCGGATGCGGACCCTTTCACTTGAATGGGGCTGCAAAAGATGTGGACAGCACTCCATGTGCTGCCCGCATCAGTTGCTCCTTTCCGTGGCCCCTCAAAAATTATAGATTATGTCCTATTATTGTCAGTTTTGCGGACAAGAATAGGCATTTCTATAATAGGCCACCAGTTCCATTCCGCAAAATGCGGAATGCACACAGACGGCCTCTGAGTTTTGCAGATCCGCAGTTTGCGAACCGCAAAACACGGAACGTTCATGTGCATAAGCCCTTAGTCTTGAACTTTTTAAATTCAGTGATTAAGATTTGTCTGATTTAGGGTTTATTCACACGATCATATTTTTCTGTCCGTATCCGTTCCGCAATCTTGCAGATCGGATGCAGGCCCATTCATTTCAGTGGGACCGCAAAAGGCATATGTCCGTTACAAGGTCCCGCAAAAAAAAGATCCGTATTTGCGATTAAGAACGGGCATTTCTATCATGGAGAAGGATGTTCCGTTCTGCAAAATGCAGAAGGCAGGCGGCTGGTATCCGTGTTTTGCGGAGCCACAATTTGCAGCCGGCAAAAATTGATACGGTCGGGTGAATGAGCCCTTACATAGAGTCAGGAGTGATTTATCAGAATGTATGTGTCACGATCCCTCAGGTGACTGATGTCAGGAAATCAAGGAGATTGGCTGAGCATCATGGGCGTAGGAAGCGGGGGGGACGGATCCCCCCCAGGAAATAATGCGGGGGGGGACAGGTTTGGTCAAATCCCCCCCAGCGGCAGTGTGTGCGGCGGCGGCAGGGCAGGCACTGAGATGAGCGCTTCCATTGTGGAAGCGAAGCGCTCATCTCCATGGTGATCTGACTGTTTGTATCGCCGTCCTCAGGACAGCGATACAAACAGAAGGCTGCGGAGGAGCAGGGCAGGGAGGTGTGTCCCTTTCCTGTTCCTCTGATAGGCTGCCGGCACTACTAGGCTGGCAGCCTATTAGAGGCCGACGCAGGCGGCGCGATGACGACATCGCGCCGCCTGAGCCGTACAGCGCTGGAGTCGGGACACAGGCCGGAAGAGTCCTGCATCTCATCGCTCCAAAGAGGTAAGTATAAGTGTTAATTATTTTTTTACTGGCACATAATGGGGGGCCTGGTTATTACTGGCACATAATGGGGGGGCCTGGTTATTACTGGCACATAATGGGGGGGCCTGGTTATTACTGGCACATAATGGGGGGGCCTGGTTATTACTGGCACATAATGGGGGGGCCTGGTTATTACTGGCACATAATGGGGGGGGGGCTGGTTATTACTGGCACATAATGGGGGGGCCCTGTTATTGCTGGCACATGATTGGGGGGGGCGCTGTTATTACTGGCACATGATTGGGGGGGCCCTGTTATTACTGGCACATGATTGGGGGGGGCTGTTATTACTGGCACATGATTGGGGGGGCTGTTATTACTGGCACATGATTGGGGGGGCCCTGTTATTACTGGCACATGATTGGGGGGGCCCTGTTATTACTGGCACATGATTGAGGGGGGCCTGTTATTATTGCCACATGATTGAGGGGGGCTGTTATTACTGGCTGATGAGAGGCGCTGGGGGGCTGATGAGAGGCACTGGGGGCTGCTTTAGAGGCACTGGGGGCTGCTATGAGGCATGGGGCTCTTATCTGAGGTCTGATTGGGGGTCATTCATATTGGGGTCTGAGCTGAGGTGTGATCTGAGGTCTTATTAACATTGGGGATCTTATTGGGGCTTTTAGCTGAGGTCTGATTAACATTGGGGGTCTGATTGGTGGTCTGACCTGAGGTGTAATGAAAAATATTTTTTTCTTATTGTGCCCATTTCCAGCCCGGAGCCCAGAGCACTGATCCGGAGCAGCTTGGAGAAAATGGCCTCACAGTCTCCCACACTCCTTCTGCCCGGCCAAGCCAGCACCACTGAGTCTTCAGAACTGTAAGTTTATACCCGGCGAGCAAAAATGCTGTCCCCCCCAGATTTTTGGGGGTTCCTACACCCATGCTGAGCGTGGAGGAATCTAACAGCCTCCTTGATTTCTCTTGATTCTGTGTTGATAGGGTTAATGACCACTTCCCTTTTCTCAGCTGTTGCTCAGTGGTCATCACTTCTACCCTTTATAGTCTGACCCCACCCTTCTGACTATGCGGTAGATAGCTTCATTTGGGTTTGGCTGAGCTGGTGTGAGTTTGTCTCTGGTGTTCCTGTTCTTCCATCTCTACAGAAGTTAAGTGTCGTGCTTGTTTGTGTTTGTTATATCGCCTGTTGTTGTATCTGGGCCTGAGACAGAGACTACCATTCGTCCATCTGGGGAGGAATGGGTTGTCTCTGGTCCTAACCTTTTCCAGGGCCTAATAGGGATATAAAGACCTAGGTATTCTGCATATGAATATTCCTACCTTCAAGGTCTATTCATATTGATAGATAGTTAGGGCCCGGATTAGGGTTGTCTAGGAGGTGACCTGTTTCTTTCCTAGTTTCCAGGCCCAGTTACTGTTCCCCTTCCCTCCTGTGATCAGTGTGGAGTTTCTCCCCCCCACACACACTGATCGTGACATTATCTACTGCCATATAAATCGCCATTTCGTTCAGGTCAGTGCAGCTATGGATCCTATGTCTGTACTGGTCGAACAGCTGCAGGCACTGTCTTTGGAGGTAGCTGACCTCTGCGCGACAGTCTTACGTATTCAGAGATCACAGGCGGCTGGTTCCGATGCTGGGTACAGGCCTGCCCTGAACCTAAGGTTGCCCTCCCACACATATTTTCTTGGGATAGTGACAATTTCATTCGGTTCAGGTAATCGTGTAAATTGTACTTTAAGCTGCGTCCATACTCTTCTGGGGATGAGTGTCAACGTGTGGGTATGATCATTTCTTTGCTTAAGGATGATGCACAGTCTTGGGCTTTTTCTCTCCCGACCGGATCACCATCCCTCCAGTCAGTAGATGAATGTTTTAGAGCCTTGGATCTTATTTATGGTGACCCGGATCGGATCTCTCAGGCTGAGACCAAGTTACCTGGTTTATGGCAGGGAGAGCGCTCCATGGAAATCTATTGCTCTGAATTTAGAAGATGGGCTACGGATACGGAGTGGAATGATCCTGCTCTCCGTATCCAGCTCTGTCAGGTTCTATCTGAGAGGCTGCAGGACGCATTGGCCTTTCATGAAAAACCTGAGTAATTGGAATCAGCTATGTCCCTTGCTGGACGTCTGGATAGACGCTTGAGGGGGAGATCTAAGGGTCCTCACCCTCAGGACGTACTGTCAAATAAGGTGGCGGCTTCCTTTGACACTTATGGTAAAGAGACACCTGTGGTTACACCTTGTGAGGAGCCTATGCAGTTGGGGGGAGCTACTCCTGGGACTGCTGGTAAGAGCTCTGGTCATATGAAGGGAGTCTGTTTTTGTTGTGGAAAGAAGGGACATTTCGTGAATATTTCTCAGTACATTCAGCGTCAAGGTGTAAACAAAAGAAAAACGCTTAATCCCCAAATTACTATTGGTGGTGTGGGTGGGGATCAAGAAAACTTACTTTTGTCATTTACTGGTAGTACCCGATTTCTCCTGTCGGTCGAGGTGGCGCTAGAGTCCAAAATTGTGGAAATCGAGGTATTTATCGACAGTGGGGCTGGGGTTAACCTGATTGATGGACAGTTTGTTCGTATTCATGGGTTGACTACTAGTGCACTAGAGAGAAGCATTTCTGTCTTTGCAATTGATTCTGCACCTCTTACCCAAAAATGCCCGTCGCAGGTGGTAAATGACATCCATTTAAGAGTGGGTGATTTCCATCAGGAATCTATCTCCTGTTATGTGTTGGAGGGTCTGCCTGCTCCGATGGTTTTGGGCTTACCATGGTTAAGCAAACATAACCCTACCATCGACTGGCAAGCGAGACAGATTCTCGATTGGAGTGATTTTTGCATGGACAACTGTCTTAATGCGTCTTTCTCTGTGGTCACCACTAAAACTGTACCCTCGTTCATTTCCGAATTTTCTGATGTGTTTTCTGAGAGTGGTACCCAGGAGTTACCCCCGCATAGGGAGTATGATTGTCCCATCAATCTTATTCCTGGAGCTAAACTGACAAAATCTCGGTTGTATAATCTTTTGGAGCCCGAATGAAAGGCTATGCGAGAGTATATCACCGAGAGCTTGGCGAAGGGTCATATCAGACCATTAAAATCCCCAGTGGCTGCTGGGTTGTTCGTTGTAAAAAAAAAAAGATGGTACCCTTAGACCATGTCTGGACTTCCGTGAGCTCAACCGTATTTCCGTCCGTGGTGCTTACCCCCTTCCTTTGATTCCGGATTTGTTTAGTCAGATTGTCGGTGCCAAGGTGTGCTCTAAATTGGATCTGAGGGGGGCATATAATCTGGCAAGGATCAGGGAGGAGGATGAGTGGAAGACCGCATTTAATACCCCTGAGGGTCATTTTGAAAACCTGGTCATGTCCTTTGGGTTAAACAACGCTCCAGCGGTTTTTCAACACTTTATCAATGACATCTTTCATCATCTGGTAGGGAGATTTGTTGTTGTATATCTGGATGACATACTAATTTATTCTCCAGACATGGAGACTCATAAGGATCATGTGAGACAGGTGTTACAGATCCTAAGAGAGAATAAATTGTATGCGAAGATGGAAAATTCGGTTTTTGCTGTTCAGAAAGTGCAATTCCTGGGTTACCTGCTCTCACCCTCAGGTTTTCGTATGGATCCCGAGAAAGTCCGTGCAGTGTTGGACTTGGATCGACCCGAAAATCTGAAAGCGCTTATGCGGTTTTCGGGATTCACCAACTACTACCGTAGATTTATCTTGAACTATTCAACTGTGGTTAAACGCTTAACAGACATGATTAGGAAGGGGGTCGATTTCTCAGTTTGGTCGGAGGCGGCATTACAAGCCTTTTCTGCTGTGAAGGAATATTTTGCTTCAGCCCCTATTCTGGTGCAACGGGACGTGTCTTAGCCATTCATTGTAGAGGTTGACGCATTCCGAGGTAGGGGTGGGAGCAGGTTTGTCGCAAGGTCCTTCACCTAGTAAATGGCGCCTATGTGCTTTTTTCTTTAAAAAAATTCTCGACAGCTGAAAGAAATTATGACGTGGGTAATAGGGAATTGCTGCCCATTAAATTGGCTTTTGAAGAATAGCGCCATTGGTTGGAAGGAGCAATTCATCCTATTACGGTAATTACTGATCACAAAAATCTGGCTTACCTTGAGTCGGCTAAAAGACTGAATCCAAGGCAGGCCAGATGGTCACTGTTTTTCACCAGATTTATCTTCATTGTCACCTACCGCCCTGGGGTTAAGAACATCAAGGCGGATGCTTTGTCGCGCAGCTTTCCTGAGGAGGTGGGGGGTGATTCTAAAGATCCTAGTCCTATTTTGTCTGAAGGGGTAGTCATATCTTCCCTATATCCTGATCTTGAGGCTAAGGTGTTGGAGGCCCAAGAGGGAATTATTTGTTCCTTCAGACTTACGTCATAAGGTATTTGAGGAACATCACTGTACTGTCTTGGCTGGACACCCTGGAAGTCGATTTCAAGTCGCGCAGATTTTGGTTGCCGGGGCTGCGTAAGTGTGTTGAGGACTATGTGTCAGCCTGTTGTACCTGTGCTCGTGCTAAGGTGACACATACTCAGCTTCTGGATCTCTTCTTCCGTTACCCATCCCGTCCAGACCTTGGACGCATTTGTCCATGGACTTTATCATGGATTTACAAAATTCTTCAGGAAAAAACGTGATCCTGGTGGTAGTTGATTGGTTTAGCAAAATGGCGCATTTTATAGCATTGCCGGCTCTACCTAATGCCAAGACTCTTGCACAGGTGTTTGTCGATAACATCGTGAAACTACATGGCATTCCCTCTGATGTGGTGTCTGATTGGGGGACTCAGTTTGTTTCCAGATTCTGGAAAGCGTTCTGTACTCGACTGGGGGTACAATTGTCCTTTTCTTCGGCTTTTCATCATCATTCGAACGGACAGACGAGGCGCACCAATCAGAATCTGGAGACTTACTTGAGATGTTTTGTTTTGGAGAACCAGGAGGAGTGGTCTTCATTCTTGTTGTTAGCTGAGTTTGCCATTAATAATCATAGACAGGAGTACACTGATAAGTCGCTGTTTTTTTGGGGCATATGGATTCCATCCGCAGTTTGGCACATTTTCTGGTTCTCATACTTCCGGTATTTCTGAGGAGGAACGATTTTCCTCTTTGTCTTCAATTTGGTGGAAAATTCTAAATAACCTGAAAAAGATGGGCAACAGGTATAAGCGTGTGGCTGACAGGAGACGTATGAATGGTCCGGACCTGAGAGTGGGTGATTCTGTGTGGCTGTCCACAAGAAATATTAAGCTTAATGTACCTTCTTGGAAGTTGAGCCCAAGATTTATTGGTCCATATAAGATCACTGCCATTGTTAACCCTGTAGCCTTACGTCTTGAACTTCCTCAGGCTTTGAAAATTCATAATGTATTTCATAAGTCGTTGTTGAAGAAATGTGTCGAACCTGTTGAGCTGTCCTCCTTGCCTCCCGCTCCTGTCATGGTGGACGGTAATTTAGAATTTCAAATCAGCAGGATTGTGGACTCCCGAGTTCTCCGTAGATCCCTCCAGCATCTTGTCCATTGGAGGGGTTTTGGACCAGAGGAGAGGATGTGGGTTCCAGCGGCCGATATTAATGCAAATCACCACTTCAACCCTTTATAGTCTGACCCCACCCTTCTGACTATGCGGTAGATAGCTTCATTTGGGTTTGGCTGAGCTGGTGTGAGTTTGTCTCTGGTGTTCCTGCTCGTTCGTCTCTACAGAAGTTAAGTGTCGCGCTTGTTTGTGTTTGTTATATTCCCTGTTGTTGTATCTGGGCCTGAGACAGAGACTACCATACATCCATCTGGGAGGAATGGGTTGTCTCTTATCCTAACCTTTTCCAGGGCCTAATAGGGATATAAAGGCCTAGGTATCCTGCATATGAATATTCCTAGGGTTGTCTAGGAGGTGACTTGTTTCTTCCCTAGTTTCCAGGCCCAGTTACTGTTCCCCTTCCCTCCTGTGTTCAGTGTGGAGTTTACCCCCCCCCCCCCCACTCACACACACACACACACACTGATCGTGACAGTATGAGTCCTTTGCTTCGAAAAATGTTGCTAATTTTTGTTATTTTATACCATTCTAAGCACATTGAAAAAGTGGGCATGGTAAGCTATGTTAACCCCCATAACTTATTTGCCCCAACTCCAGCAGTGGGAAAACTGGAGGGGGAAGGGCTGCTTTAGATGCCAATATCTCCTGAATGGTAGCAGCTAGAAACATGCCACTGGTCTTGTTTGAAGGTTTAAAGCTACCAGAATGACAGCAATATGTTCAGTACAGGGGAAGATATCACTGATAGAAATCGGGATGCTGTGAATACAGCTGAAAGTGAAAGTAAAAACAGGTTTTACCCTCGATTTTTCACGACTTCATTTCTAACAGTAATTTCTCCTGTTGCTTGGACTTTAGCTGCCATTTTTAGCAGCCTGGAATTTTAGCTTTTAAACAAGACCAATTGCATGTTTCTAGCTGCTACCATTCAGGAGATAGAAGCATCTAAATCAGCTCTCCCGCCTCCATTTAGCTACTTTTCCCACTGCCCGAGCTGTGCAAAATAGTTAGGTGGTTAAAGGGGTATTCCCATCTGGAATATTTATGGCCTATTGATAGGATATGTCATGTAGGTCAGACAGGTGCAGGTCAGGATCGACCTCTGGGACCTGCTTCTATCTTCAGACCCGGACACTAAATTGAAGAACGAACACACAGTGCATGCATGGCCAACCTCCATTCAACACTATGGGAGTTCTGAAAAACGAGCTCTGACTTGGATCATTTCAGAAGTCCTATAGTGGTAAATGGAGGGGTGACCGCACTTCCGTGGCATGCTCTCCATTAACTGCTATGGGACTTCTAAAAAATAGCTGTCTATTTTCGGCAGCAAGATACAGTGGCAGTGAATGGAGAGGACCACGTCCTTGGGTGATGTGCTCTTTGTTCTGGGGTCCCATTCTGGAGATAGGAGTGGTTCCCAGAGGTGAAACACACATCTATCTGACATTTATAGAATATCCTAGTGATATGCCATTATATATGTCCCAGATGGACCATCCCCTTTAATTAGGTGCATGCCAGACTTGTCAATTACGACCTTGCAAAAGATGGGCAATCTTACTGCAGTAAGGGGGTGGCTTACAAAAACTTGGAGTGACATCTCTAGACAAAAGTGTTATGTTTAAAGATGTGATAGATGTGGCACAAATTAGGTCAACTCAGATTTAAATTTCCCTTATGATAAATTCCCCCCTTCCCTCTTCAGAGCACCTATGACATGTTCAATACAGAAATAATATGGCCCACCTTTCACAGAGACCTTTTGGCATAGTTATCAGGGCTGCCAAGATTGGTTCTGGTGGCTTAAGGGGTCCAAATGGTTTCTACCACATATGAGTAGATCATTGCTATAAATGTAAAGTGATTGTTGAGGGCCCTATTATAAATTTTGCATTGAGGCCTGGAGCTTCAAGTTATACCTCTGCTTAAATTCACATGCTGCCATGGAAATTTGGTGCCACATGATGCAATCGCCCAACAGACAAGCATTTGCTTGTGTTTACATACTGCAACAATTAGGAAAAAGCATTTTTCATTCCTGATCAGTGGCCCATGTAAAAAAGGCCCTTAGTGGACACACCAATTTACCAATTTCAGGTCAATTCCTATGCAAATTAGGTCTCCTCTAAAAGAAAGAAAACTGTCTCTCTACTGCCACCCTGTGAGTCATTGTCCAACCCATTATAGATCCTTGAAACAGGACTAGGGATATATATATCAGTAGGTCACTACCAAACGGTAGCACTAGAGAGACAGTATTTCTTTCTTCTGGAAAAGAGCTGATTTGCATACTTTTCACAGGAAGCATTGCCTGCAAGACTTATCAGATGGATCTCCACAAGCAGAACCAGTACCTTCCAAGAGCTAGACCAATTCTTTATTCATTTTATTATTCAATTTTTCAAGAGAACACTTAATGTATTGTTAGGATTCTTCCCTTCGAATGACCAAGGACATGACAAAAAGCATCACAGGTTGTGTAGGGCACTACCATAAAGCATCTATAAGGAAAAGCCATAGTGCCAACAGTGATTTCTCTAAGACGATGCCATACATTTGACTTTGAGAATCTATTCTCGGCCCTTTGGCTAAGATCAAGTGTAGTATCTGTTCTTATCCGTTGTATGTCCGGGCCATTTGTTGCCATTGGTAGGGGACCAAGGGCCTCCAGATCTAAGCCATGGGCTGGGTTGTTTAAAAGCCCAAGGTGCAGAAGTGCCCCATGAGTGATAACCCTGGGGTGCCCAAACTCACTGAGGGTGGAAGCCCACTGAGTGATGGCACATGTGCATGTACTTCACTTCCTCACAATTTGAGCTCACTCAACTCTCTTTGCCCGGGCCTTCTGGCTTGGCAAGATGATGATTTTTTAAAATTCCGTCCGAATATCCGGGTCGTAATGGCACACAGTTTTTCTGTTCACTGTGTGTTCGCTATCACTATCCATATTTGTTTTGTCACTAGGACCTTTCAAGGTTGCAGAACCCTTACAGGCTGCCCCCTGAGGTTGAGGGGTGTGTGTGTGTAATGATCAGGTTCCTCACCCCTCTGCAAACCCCTTGAGAGACCTCAACTGAGGCTATTGGCCAACACCTGTGGCTACAAGTCCCTGACCCTTGCAGGAGCCTTCTGGCCTTGAAGATTGGGGAATAGTTTATGTGAGGACCTTCTCTTGCAGAGAAGGCCTGCAATAGACCGCATCCTAGTGCATTTCTTTTGGGTGGCACACTGCTATATTTTTTTTTATGGAGTGAATGAAGTCACGTTCTTCAGGGTTTCAATTAAAGCAGTCTTATTGAAAATCAAAAAGATAATGATGAGCTGCGCTAAATGATCAACCCAGCTTATCATGGGTGTCAATGTCTGTTCTTGATTTCTCGCCGCCCATGTGTTGTCTCCAGCATGCAGCATTACCGAGCATATCCTCATGTAGCATCTTATTACTGCACACCCCACACCCTGTTCAGTTTTGCAATGCTTTGTAAAGAATAAAAATTGATCGGGAAAAGTAAAAAAGAAAAAAAAAATCAGAATTTTTTTTTCTTGAGTGCTATTTATCATCCTTGAAATAGGTGATATGTCCTTCAGTCCACCATTCACCTTCAAAGAATGCGCTATCATATCTATATTCTGATATGGTACTGATTCCAATCAGTGAATTCTATTATAGGCCTTTAAGCAAAAAAAAAAAAAGAAATTGCTGATGACGGTTATAAAAATAAATGAAGCTTATCGCGTCTTGACATCTTTAGCACTTTCTGAAGCTTTTTGAGTGAGCCATAGTGACAGACAATAGCTGAGAGATTGTGTGTAAGATAATGAGAAAAATAAATGCATCTACAGGAGCAGCCGGGAGGAACAGCTCCGTACATTCATTACTCGGGGTGCCAGCTCTTCGCACCGTCTCCTTATTACTATCATTTGTAGAATGAGTTAAGGACTGTTCCACCGTCACCCGCTTGACCATTATCCGATTATTGACTGAATGGTCAAATATGTTGGATCTGATTATGTTTTCATTTCATTGGCAAATAATTAGTTTGTATGGCCGCAGACTCAAATGTCACCAATCCAAATCACATTTGTTCTTCCATTTTTCTTCCTTATGTCAGAGTTAAACTGGCACTCAGAGAATTTATTAGACGAGGATTTACTGTATAGACACGGGCGACTGGAGAGCGGGAGGTCACTGAGAAATGACTGCTTCCCGGCTGTGACGTGAGAGTATTTATTAGGGGTCATAATGCAGCAATTTATAGATGTTCTTCATATTATTTACTGACATCTGGTACATCGTCTTTGAGCAGAGGTGGAGGCCTTCACCATGACACCACAGGTAGTCTGTGGGGATGTTCCTACACTTGGGGTAAGGGGGGGGGGGTAGAAGAAAGTCTATACTGAGTGTGCTGGTGAACCACAAGGGTTCCACTAGAAAATGGACTATAGATAATGTGTATTGAACTAAGTTATGTATACCATTTGTTACAGTAAAAGGGTAAACTGCCAGGTAATCAGAAAAGGGCTAGGCTGAGTCAGAGGTCAACATGGAGGTTATGCCACTAGAATCCCTGCACAAGCTAGCATGTCCCTAGAGAGGATAAGTAGAAGTGCAGACAGACCTCCTGGAGCAACACAGGAAAGAGAGAAAGAGAAAAGCTTGCACATCGGTAATGTGAGCTGGAAGATGCAGCAGACTCCTGCATGTAGCCAGCTAGCAGTAGAGGTGAGTGGCTCTAGCTATTATGGGGCACCACAATGGGGCCTACATGGTGTTGAGGCCAGAGCTAGGTGTATCATGAAGCCACCTAGCCTCTGAGAGCAGCTGAGACCTGAATAAAAGGAGGCTTTAAAGTGAGACCAGAGAGCCTGCTGTATGTGAGCGACTCTGTATGAAAGACTGTGTGCAATACTGTGTGTTGCAAGGGAGGACATACAAAAACCGTGTAGGGACAGTATAGAATGTGCGCAGTAGTTGTGAGGACAGAGATGCCGCAGCCTGTTAGAGACTGAAACCATATGGTAGGAATATTGTGGTGCCAACTGCAGTTAAGGCTGTATTACACTGGCTGATATTTCGCTAACAGGTGTTCGTATGAACGCTCGTTAGCGATCATCTTGCAGTGACCAAGATGACCAAGAAATCAATGTCTTCATTCCCAGGTACTTCAACAGAAAAGAGATGGTTCCTACATGTTCAGTGGCCTGGGCTCAATACACGGCCTACTCCTATCCCCCTAAACCACACTCTCAGTGGCAGCTCTGATTGGATACTATAGTGCAGATAGACCATGGCCCTGAACATAAAGGGACCATCTCCTACATTCTTTTGGTTGTGGTGCCAAAAACATAAATTTCTTGTTCGTGAAGCCTGCATGATTATCTCTGTCTGTGCAGCTCTCTCCATCACCTACTCTATATAGTGCTGTCAGTCCAGTCTTTAGTGTCCCAAGTCCATTTTTGTCTTGTTCGCCTCAAGGGACACAGTGGTAGACCCAAACCTTATAAATCAATACAACCAACTTTGTCTCTTCTGAATAAACTGAAGAGACGACAAAGGGAGCTGAAGCGGTGCCACACAATTGCCCACCATCTGGAGAATTGAAGGTGCCAGAGTGCTCTAAATAGTGCCATGACCGATTCTAGCGACGGATGGGAGTCACAGCGCTTAGCAGTCCACAGAAGACAACTTTGGAAAAATCTTTTCATGTCAAAAATTGTATTAAAAAAAGGTACACTTTAATAATGGAATGCCAAAGCAAGTATGGCTACAGTCATTGTGGGTAGAGTTACCTTTTACTTCTACGTTCATGTGACATCAGCATTCAGACAAGCAGCTCAGACGCATCTTTACAGAGGGATTTCCGTTTCTCTCAGTTAACATTCCTACCTAAGTTCACCTGACAGATCTGTCACATACCTTCAGGATCACAACCACACCGCATCACTGCTCCGACACTGGGACCAAAAGTAATCACTTCCATCAAAACTTATGTTTCTAAACTGCAAATAAGAAACTCATCAACAATTCCAAATTGGCAAATCTTTTACCACAACCATTAACATAATACTCCGCTCTCCCATTGTAATTTATCACTGGACAGAGTCCCTAATGAATGGTTTCTTAGCTGAGCCTGAATATTTTTGGTTCACAGCACAGGAAAAACAATGGACCATCATGTGACATAAAGGGGGTTGTAGCATTTATTTGTGCTCACCAAAATCACAGTTTCCAGTTGCCAAAGAAAGGAAAATGGTGTTCAACTTCCAATACTGGTGTTATGTTGACAGCCCATGCCCGCTGCTGTCCCGCTCCCCTGGGCAGGGCGCAGGCACTGCTCTACTTACCTTGCTACTGTCGCTGCTTCTGTTCCGGCAGTCTGGACCCGCTGGCCTTCCTCTGCCCTCCAGCAGAATGCTCTGCTGCCAGAATCCCATGTACTGTCTCCTCTTGCCGGCTGCAGCCTGTGCTTGCCAACTAGGCCCCTCCAGTCTAGCTATTGGCTGCTCGTGCACACTTTCTGGCTTTTAAGGACAACGTGAATGCACCCTAATCTTCACCAAGCAATGGCTGGCAACCACGGGGTACTTAAGGCACCTTCCCCTGTGGGAAGGTGCCTGACCAATAGGTTAATCTACCTTGCTAGTTTCTGCAAAGGTGTGCTGTTCTGTTTGTCTACCCAGGTACCGAATTCTGCCCGATTCTTGACTCTCCGCTGCCTTTCCATCCTGTGCACAATTGCCGTATTGATCCTATTGATCCTGCCTCAAAGAGTCCTTGAGCATAGAAGCACCAACCTGTTTTCACACCAAACAGATAGCAAGCCTTCATCCAGACACAAGGCTCCCAGATCCCAACACAGAGACCCCCCTTCTGAGCCCAGCTGCCTATTTAAGGACAGCCAGGTGCTGCCAAAACTCGAACCGGCACTTAAAATCCGGTCCGGTATTTGACCTCACCTGGCTGTACATGCTGGGAGGAAAATACCTGTTTTCCCAGACCAAGCCTCTCACTGTTTCACATACCCCCCTTTGTTCAACCCTGAGGGGGTGAACACACGCCAGACAGTGTACCCAGGACAGGGCATCCGCGTTTCCCTGTAACCGGCCTGCCCTGTGTTCCACCGATAACTTAAAGTTTTGTAGGGAGAGAAACCATTGGGTGACCCGGGCATTTCTGTCCTTGGCCTGGCTCATTAACTTGGGAGGGGGTGGGCAGTCATCAGGCGGAATTTTCTCCCCAATAAATAATAGCGGATAGATTCTAGTGCCCACTTGATAGCCAGGCACTCTCTCTCCACTATACTTTACCGGGTCTCGGCTGGGGTGAGCTTACGGCTGAGGACAAAGGGATGCTCCTCCCTGTTGACTTCCTGAGACAGTACAGCACTGAGGCCTACTTCGGAGGCATTGGTCTGTACTATAAACTCCCTTTTGAAGTCGGGCGTCACCAAAACCGGGGAACCGCACAGGGCCGACTTCAAAGCGGAGAAAGCCTCTTCCGCCCGATCATCCCAGCGAACCATCGTTGACTTGTGTCCCTTCAAGAGTCCTTTTAAGGGCTCCTGAGTCTGTTAAGAGGAGAAGCTGTCAGCAATTTTTACTGTGGCAGCCGCCTCTCTTGCATCAGACAAAGAGGCCCGTACCTCTTCTCCTAGAAAACCTGCCCACGGGCTGTCTTCTGTACAGGTTTCCCTATCTTTCCACGGTTTGAGTAAATTCACATTGTAAACCTGGCTGTGTACCTTGTAGTTTACATCTCCTATTTTCTCGATTACCTCATAGTGCCCCTGCCACCTAGCCAGAAACTTACTGCCCATGGTTGGCACCAGAACCAAAACCCGATCACCCCGGTTCAAGAACCTGACTCGAGCCTGTCTATTATAGACCCGACTCTGGGCTCGCTGAGCTGCCTCCATATGCTCCCTAACAATCCGATCTTGCATCTGGGTAAAGTACTCAATGACACTTTCATGTGGAGTGGGTTGTTGTTCCCACGCCTTTTTGGCCACGTCCAAGAGACCGTGAGGGTGTCTGCCATAAAGCAGTTCGAAAGGCGAAAACCCAGTAGAGGCCTGGGGTACCTCTCGCACTGCGAACATGAGATTGGGCAGAAGGAGGTCCCAGTCCTTCCCATCTTTAGTGACTACCTTTTTCAATATATTTATTAATGTTTGGTTAAACTGTTCTACCAGACCGTCTGTTTGCGGATGGTAAACGGACGTCCGTAGTTGTTTTATTGTTTTATGTGCAGCAACTTACAGAGTTTCCTCTTCACCTTGGACATAAAAGGGGTCCCTTGGTCAGTCAGAACCTCTTTAGGTAGTCCCACTCGGGAAAACATCTCCATTAACTCCTTAGCTATGAGTTTGGCGGAGGTATGTCGCAGTGGCACCGCCTCTGGGTACCGAGTGGCGTAGTCTAGAATGACTAAGATGTGTTGAGGCCCTCTGGCGGACTTTGGTAATGGGCCTATGAGGTCCATAGCTAATCTGTCAAACGGTACTTCGATAATCGGGAGAGGTACTACGGGACTACGGAAATGTGATTGGGGGCTACTTATCTGGCAGGTCGGGCAAGACTTACAAAACTCTTCCACTTCTTTGAATATGCTGGGCCAGTAAAACCGCTGTAGAATACGATCCTGAGTTTCTGCAGCCCCAGGTGACCCCCGAGAACGTGTTGGTTGGCTAGATCTAACACAAGTTTGCGATAAGCCTTGGGGACCACCAACTGTTCAATAGGCTCACCCCGCAGTTGGTTTACCCGATGCAACATATCCCGATGAACCACAAAACGGGGAAACACTGACTCGGCCCCAGTTTGTTGTAGTTCACCATCTACTATTAACACATTTTCCCAGGCGCGGATAGGGTTGGGTCCCGACATTGGGCGGTACCAAAATTATCCCCGGAGATATTGAGGTCTGCCAATTCAGGACCCGACAACAAGTCCTCCACGTCTCCCACGATTACACTTAGCGGGGTTGTCTCCCCCTCATCCACCGAAGTGGCGGTCACCCCTACCGCTGGCCCTTCAGTCTCAGGTTCCCAGGGTTCTAGTCTCCCCCCTGAGCAGAGCCACTCTGCTAGGGTTACCCCTGTCTGATGGGTATCAGTCACTTTTATAGCAGGCCACAGTGCCGGGAAGCCCAGGAAGTCTCTCCCTATTATGAGTTCATAATGTAGATTTGATGGGTCCATCTATCGGCCACCGTGGTTAGAGACACCAGCGCATTGGGGTAGTCTTTTAAATCTCAGTGGATGCACATCACCTCAACTTTCCGGACAGTATACTCAGTGGACCACACTAGGGTCACCAGACTCCCTGAGTCCAGCAGAGCCTCCGCCGGACTGTCTCCCACTTCCACCTGGCACAAGTGATCTAGAGACTCTGGGGTACCTGCTGCACACACCCTCCTGGCATATAGCGACTGACGGTAGCCATAGTTAGTGTCCATGGGCTCAACCCGTTGGGGACAGTCAGCCCTTACATGGCCAGGCTCCTGACACCGCCAGCAGACTATCGGAGCCAGGTCAGCCGTGGGTACATCCCGGGTGGGTTTTATCGGCTCAAATCTCTGGGCCTGGGGTGGAGATTTCCGGGGTTTGCCGACCCCCCCTCCCGACAGAACCCTCCTTTAGATTCCTGGTAGCTTCATAGCATTCCACCAGGTCCACCATCTCAAGGGCATTGCCAGGAGACACCTGACCGATCCAGTGCTGGAAAGGGTATGGCAAAGCCCTCCAAAACATATCGGCTAACAGACGATCCAGCATAGCAGTGGGACTCAGCAAGTTATAATACTGGGGTCTTGCAGGCTCAGCCAGGTTGAACCCCCACTGATGCACCCTCTGGGCTCGGACCAACACATTCACCCCCAGTCTTGCCAGAATCTCGACCTTGACTTTCAGTTGTCGGCCGCTTGATCGTCCAGCAAGTCAAAATACACCCGCTGGGAATCGGATGCTAGGAACGGAGTGACGACCTAAGCCCACTGGTCACAGGGTAGATTTTTCCTGATGGCCACTTTCTCGTACATCGCCAGGTAGGTTTCGATGTCGTCTGCGGGGGTCATCTTAGGAATCGCAGCACGGACTGCTTTCCGGGCATCATGGATGCTTGGGGTTGCTCCTGCTGTCTGCAAAGCTATCACGTATTGTAGCTGTAACTGGTTAGTCTCCTGCAGCTTCCTATTAGCCTCGCCTTGCTGCAGATTAGCCTCCTTCACAACAGCCTCCATTTTGTCGTTGGGCACTGGTTGTAATACAGCTGGTTTAATGTACGACATACAACCGTGCCTGATAAATGCAGAAACCAAAAACATCGGCGTTCACGCCAGCCTCACTGCTCTTGTCGCATCCTCCACCAATTGTGGGGTTTCGCTCTGGTAGACAGGATTAGCGGACGCAGTATACAACAAGTTCTTTGGATCAAACAGTTCAGTGTTTTATTCACACTTTAGGCAAGTGACAAAACAAGCAGTCATAAACAAGCAAAGAGTGACCTTGCGGTGTTGGTGGTAATTCACACCATGCGGCCTCAAATTCTGCCTCAAAGAGTCCTTGAGCAGTGGCGTACCGCCAATATAGGCAGACCACGCAGCTGCTACGGGGCCCGTGGCAGGGGGGGCCTGGAGTGGATAGAAGGCCTCGCCCCCTACAATGTCTCCATTTGTGTATTATGCTATTGCCATTGCCACAGTCCTATCTGGGGCTCGGACATCCCTGCTTCCACTCTGCTCAGGCCCCCCCTCCTCCCTTACATACATTGTGTGCACAGATGGCGATGTCTCTTACCCTGCAGCCAGGTGAGCGCTCTCTCTCCTTTGTCTGCTGGGCGCTGCATTGGCCAATCAGCATTTAGCAGTGCTAAGCTCCTGCTGCTGATTGGCTAGTGTATCGCAGGAGCAGACAGAACTGAGTGGGCGGGATGCGGCACTCTTCACTGCCTTGCTCAGTGAAGCCACTGGACTCCAGCCATAGAGTGGCTCTATGTTTAAAAAAAGTTAATGGATGGATGGTTAGTGGGGGGAATAGGGGGCTCTTCTGGGGCAGAAGCAAGCAGAGTTCCTGAGCGGGGGTGGGGTGTCACACTGTTCTGTATTTAAGGCTTATCATATAGAGAACAGTGTGCCCCCCCCCCCTCTCACCATGGACTCTGCTTGCTATTCATACTCATATGGAGGACAGTGTGCTATAAGGCAGTCTCCCTCACCATGAACTGTGGGGAAGGGGGGCCCTGGTGTACACTAAGTATCAGCAGCAAAAAGACCTCATATGTGGCGGGATGGGCTATGTCAGGCTTTAGCGCAGTGGGCACAGGCAGGAGGAGTGATGTGTATGCGAGCCCCTGCCCTGCACTCGCTCAGCTGTGCTCACATACATATGGCGCCCTGTGCCCACTCTGCTAAAACCTGATATAGACGATCTATGCCCAGCTCAACCAAAGCAGACAGGCAGGAACAGTGATGTGTGCTGTACATGATTCACTGCAGCCCCAGTGAAATCCTTACTTTCATACACCACTGTAATATCCGTGGTTTATAAGAGTACGGATTATAAACCGTTATACGCACCTGAATTCAGCGTCTATTTCTCATAGAGAAAAAAGTGTTAGAAAATGTAGTTTAAGGTACCAATGGGCCAAAGGTGGGCAGTGGCCGGAGCTGAGGGGCCCGATTCAGACTCTTGCTATGGGGCCCAATGATTTCTATGTACGCCCCTGTCCTTGAGCCTAGCAGCACCAACCTGTTTTCACACCAAACAGGTAGCAAGCCTTCATCCAGACACAAGGCTCCCAGATCCCAATACAGAGTTCCCTCTTCTGAGCCCAGCTGCCTATTTAAGGACAGCCAGGTGCTGCCAAAACCTGGATCAGCATTTAAAATCCGGTCCGGTACTTGACATCACCTGACTATAAATCAGCCCAGCAGCACATGCTGGGAGCATGGGGACCAAACCTCTCACTGTGTCAGAATATATATACAGTTAGGTCCATAAATATTGGGACACCACCACAATTCTAACATTTTTGGCTCTATATACCACCACAATGGATTTGAAATGAAACGAACAAGATGTGCTTTAACTGCAGACTGTCAGCTTTAATTTGAGGGTATTTACATCCAAATCAGGTGAACGGTGTAGGAATTACAACAGTTTGCATATGTGCCTCCCACTTGTTAAGGGACCAAAAGTAATGGGGCAGAATAATAATCATAAATCAAACTTTCACTTTTTAATACTTGGTTGCAAATCCTTTGCAGTCAATTACAGCCTGAAGTCTGGAACGCAGAGACATCACCAGACGCTGGGTTTCATCCCTGGTGATGCTCTGCCAGGCCTCTACTGCAACTGTCCTCAGTTCCTGCTTGTTCTTGGGGCATTTTCCCTTCAGTTTTGTCTTCAGCAAATGAAATGCACGCTCAATCGGATTAAGGGAAGGTGATTGACTTGGCCATTGCATAACATTCCACTTCTTTCCCTTAAAAAACTCTTTGGTTGCTTTTGCAGTATCCTTTGGGTCATCGTCCATCTGCACTGTGAAGCGCCGTCCAATGAGTTCTGAAGCATTTGGCTGAATAGGAGCAGATAATATTGCCCGAAACACTTCAGAATTCATCCTGCTGCTTTTGTCAGCAGTGACATCATCAATAAATACAAGAGAACCAGTTCCATTGGCAGCCATACATGCCCACTCCATGACACTACCACCACAATGCTTCACTGATGAGGTGATATGCTTAGGATCATGAGCAGTTCTTTCCTTCTCCATACTCTTCTCTTCCCATTGATCTTGGTCTCATCTGTCCATAGGATGTTGTTCCAGAACCGTAAAGGCTTTTTTAGATGTCGTTTGGCAAACTCTAATCTGGCCTTCCTGTTTTTGAGGCTCACCAATGGTTTACATCTTGTGGTGAACCCTCTGTATTCACTCTGGTGAAGTCTTCTCTTGATTGTTGACTTTGACACACATACACCTACCTCCTGGAGATTGATCTTGATCTGGCCAACTGTTGTGAAGGCCGTTTTCTTCACTAGGGAAATAATTCTTCGGTCATCCACCACAGTTGTTTTCTGTGGTCTTCCGGGTCTTTTGGTGTTGCTGAGCTCACTGGTGCCTTCCTTCTTTGTAAGAATGTTCCAAACAGTTGTTTTGGCCACGCCTAATGTTTTTGCTATCTGATAGTGACCGCTCTTTGGTGGAGTTGAGCGAACACCTGGATGTTCGGGTTCGAGAAGTTCGGCCGAACTTCCCGGAAATGTTCGGGTTCGGGTTCCGAACCCGACCCGAACTTCGTCCCGAACCCGAACCCCATTGAAGTCAATTGGGACCCGAACTTTTGGGCACTAAAAAGGCTGTAAAACAGCCCAGGAAAGAGCTAGAGGGCTGCAAAAGGCAGCAACATGTAGGTAAATCCCCTGCAAACAAATGTGGATAGGGAAATGAATTAAAATTAAAATTAAAAAAATTAAAATGAACCAATATCAATTGGACGGAGGTCCCATAGCAGAGAATCTGGCTTCACGTCAGTAGAGAATCAGTCTCTTCATGCCATAGCAAAGAATCTGGCTTCATGTCAGCAGAGAATCAGTCTCTTCATGCCATAGCAGAGAATCTGGCTTCATGTCAGCGTAGAATCAGTCTTCATGTCATAGCAGAGAATCAGGCTTCACGTCACCCACCACTGGAACAGGCCACTGTCACACATTTAGGCCCCGGCACCCAGACAGAGGAGAGCGGTCCCGTAACAGAGAATCTGGCCTTATGTCAGCGCAAAATCTGTCTTCATGTCATAGCAGAGAATCAAGCTTCACGTCACCCACCACTGGAACAGGCCACTGTCACACATTTAGGCCCCGGCACCCAGACAGAGGAGAGAGGTCCTGTAACAGAGAATCTGGCCTTATGTCAGCACAGAATCTGTCTTCATGTCATAGCAGAGAATCAGGCATCACGTCACCCACCACTGGAACAGGCCACTGTCACACATTTAGGCCCAGGCACCCAGACAGAGGAGAGAGGTCCTGTAACAGAGAATCTGGCCTTATGTCAGCACAGAATCAGTCTTCATGTCATAGCAGAGAATCAGGCTTCACGTCACCCACCACTGGAACAGGCCACTGTCACACATTTAGGCCCCGGCACCCAGACAGAGGAGAGCGGTCCCGTAACAGAGAATCTGGCCTTATGTCAGCGCAAAATCTGTCTTCATGTCATAGCAGAGAATCAAGCTTCACGTCACCCACCACTGGAACAGGCCACTGTCACACATTTAGGCCCAGGCACCCAGGCAGAGGAGAGAGGTCCCGTAACAGAGAATCTGGCCTTATGTCAGCACAGAATCTGTCTTAATGTCATAGCAGAGAATCAGGCTTCACGTCACCCACCACTGGAACAGGCCACTGTCACACATTTAGGCCCAGGCACCCAGGCAGAGGAGAGAGGTCCCGTAACAGAGAATCTGGCCTTATGTCAGCGCAGAATCTGTCTTCATGTCATAGCAGAGAATCAGGCATCACGTCACCCACCACTGGAACAGGCCACTGTCACACATTTAGGCCCCGGCACCCAGACAGAGGAGAGCGGTCCCGTAACAGAGAATCTGGCCTTATGTCAGCGCAAAATCTGTCTTCATGTCATAGCAGAGAATCAAGCTTCATGTCACCCACCACTGGAACAGGCCACTGTCACACATTTAGGCCCCGGCACCCAGACAGAGGAGAGAGGTCCTGTAACAGAGAATCTGGCCTTATGTCAGCACAGAATCTGTCTTCATGTCATAGCAGAGAATCAGGCATCACGTCACCCACCACTGGAACAGGCCACTGTCACACATTTAGGCCCCGGCACCCAGACAGAGGAGAGAGGTCCCGTAACAGAGAATCTGGCCTTATGTCAGCACAGAATCAGTCTTCATGTCATAGCAGAGAATCAGGCTTCACGTCACCCACCACTGGAACAGGCCACTGTCACACATTTAGGCCCCGGCACCCAGACAGAGGAGAGCGGTCCCGTAACAGAGAATCTGGCCTTATGTCAGCGCAAAATCTGTCTTCATGTCATAGCAGAGAATCAAGCTTCACGTCACCCACCACTGGAACAGGCCACTGTCACACATTTAGGCCCCGGCACCCAGACAGAGGAGAGAGGTCCTGTAACAGAGAATCTGGCCTTATGTCAGCACAGAATCTGTCTTCATGTCATAGCAGAGAATCAGGCATCACGTCACCCACCACTGGAACAGGCCACTGTCACACATTTAGGCCCAGGCACCCAGGCAGAGGAGAGAGGTCCTGTAACAGAGAATCTGGCCTTATGTCAGCACAGAATCTGTCTTAATGTCATAGCAGAGAATCAGGCTTCACGTCACCCACCACTGGAACAGGCCACTGTCACACATTTAGGCCCAGGCACCCAGGCAGAGGAGAGAGGTCCCGTAACAGAGAATCTGGCCTTATGTCAGCGCAGAATCAGTCTTCATGTCATAGCAGAGAATCAAGCTTCACATCACCCACCACTGGAACAGGCCACTGTCACACATTTAGGCCCCGGCACCCAGACAGAGGAGAGAGGTCCCGTAACAGAGAATCTGGCCTTATGTCAGCACAGAATCTGTCTTCATGTCATAGCAGAGAATCAGGCATCACGTCACCCACCACTGGAACAGGCCACTGTCACACATTTAGGCCCAGGCACCCAGGCAGAGGAGAGAGGTCCCGTAACAGAGAATCTGGCCTTATGTCAGCACAGAATCTGTCTTAATGTCATAGCAGAGAATCAGGCTTCACGTCACCTACCACTGGAACAGGCCACTGTCACACATTTAGGCCCAGGCACCCAGGCAGAGGAGAGAGGTCCCGTAACAGAGTATCTGGCCTTATGTCAGCGCAGAATCTGTCTTAATGTCATAGCAGAGAATCAGGCTTCACGTCACCCACCACTGGAACAGGCCACTGTCACACATTTAGGCCCCGGCACCCAGGCAGAGGAGAGAGGTCCCATAACAGAGAATCTGGCCTTATGTCAGCACAGAATCTGTCTTAATGTCATAGCAGAGAATCAGGCTTCACGTCACCCACCACTGGAACAGGCCACTGTCACACATTTAGGCCCAGGCACCCAGGCAGAGGAGAGAGGTCCCGTAACAGAGAATCTGGCCTTATGTCAGCGCAGAATCTGTCTTCATGTCATAGCAGAGAAACAGGCATCACGTCACCCACCACTGGAACAGGCCACTGTCACACCTTTAGGCCCAGGCACCCAGGCAGAGGAGAGAGGTCCCGTAACAGAGAATCTGGCCTTATGTCAGCGCAGAATCAGTCTTCATGTCATAGCAGAGAATCAAGCTTCACGTCACCCACCACTGGAACAGGCCACTGTCACACATTTAGGCCCCGGCACCCAGACAGAGGAGAGAGGTCCTGTAACAGAGAATCTGGCCTTATGTCAACACAGAATATGTCTTCATTTCATAGCAGAGAATCAGGCATCACGTCACCCACCACTGGAACAGGCCACTGTCACACATTTAGACCCCGGCACCCAGACAGAGGAGAGCGGTCCCGTAACAGAGAATCTGGCCTTATGTCAGCGCAAAATCTGTCTTCATGTCATAGCAGAGAATCAAGCTTCACGTCACCCACCACTGGAACAGGCCACTGTCACACATTTAGGCCCCGGCACCCAGACAGAGGAGAGAGGTCCTGTAACAGAGAATCTGGCCTTATGTCAGCACAGAATCTGTCTTCATGTCATAGCAGAGAATCAGGCATCACGTCACCCACCACTGGAACAGGCCACTGTCACACATTTAGGCCCCGGCACCCAGACAGAGGAGAGAGGTCCTGTAACAGAGAATCTGGCCTTATGTCAGCACAGAATCAGTCTTCATGTCATAGCAGAGAATCAGGCTTCACGTCACCCACCACTGGAACAGGCCACTGTCACACATTTAGGCCCCGGCACCCAGACAGAGGAGAGCGGTCCCGTAACAGAGAATCTGGCCTTATGTCAGAGCAAAATCTGTCTTCATGTCATAGCAGAGAATCAAGCTTCACGTCACCCACCACTGGAACAGGCTACTGTCACACATTTAGGCCCCGGCACCCAGACAGAGGAGAGAGATCCTGTAACAGAGAATCTGGCCTTATGTCAGCACAGAATCTGTCTTCATGTCATAGCAGAGAATCAGGCATCACGTCACCCACCACTGGAACAGGCCACTGTCACACATTTAGGCCCAGGCACCCAGGCAGAGGAGAGAGGTCCCGTAACAGAGAATCTGGCCTTATGTCAGCACAGAATCTGTCTTAATGTCATAGCAGAGAATCAGGCTTCACGTCACCCACCACTGGAACAGGCCACTGTCACACATTTAGGCCCAGGCACCCAGGCAGAGGAGAGAGGTCCCGTAACAGAGAATCTGGCCTTATGTCAGCGCAGAATCAGTCTTCATGTCATAGCAGAGAATCAAGCTTCACGTCACCCACCACTGGAACAGGCCACTGTCACACATTTAGGCCCCGGCACCCAGACAGAGGAGAGAGGTCCTGTAACAGAGAATCTGGCCTTATGTCAGCACAGAATCTGTCTTCATGTCATAGCAGAGAATCAGGCATCACGTCACCCACCACTGGAACAGGCCACTGTCACACATTTAGGCCCAGGCACCCAGGCAGAGGAGAGAGGTCCCGTAACAGAGAATCTGGCCTTATGTCAGCACAGAATCTGTCTTAATGTCATAGCAGAGAATCAGGCTTCACGTCACCCACCACTGGAACAGGCCACTGTCACACATTTAGGCCCAGGCACCCAGGCAGAGGAGAGAGGTCCCGTAACAGAGAATCTGGCCTTATGTCAGCGCAGAATCTGTATTCATGTCATAGCAGAGAATCAGGCTTCACGTCACCCACCACTAGAACAGGCCACTGTCACACATTTAGGCCCAGGCACCCAGGCAGAGGAGAGAGGTCCCGTAACAGAGAATCTGGCCTTATGTCAGCGCAGAATCTGTATTCATGTCATAGCAGAGAATCAGGCTTCACGTCACCCACCACTGGAACAAGCCACTGTCACACATTTAGGCCCCGGCACCCAGGCAGAGGAGAGAGGTCCCGTAACAGAGAATCTGGCCTTATGTCAGCACAGAATCTGTCTTAATGTCATAGCAGAGAATCAGGCTTCACGTCACCCACCACTGGAACAGGCCACTGTCACACATTTAGGCCCCGGCACCCAGGCAGAGGAGAGAGGTCCCATAACAGAGAATCTGGCCTTATGTCAGCACAGAATCTGTCTTAATGTCATAGCAGAGAATCAGGCTTCACGTCACCCACCACTGGAACAGGCCACTGTCACACATTTAGGCCCAGGCACCCAGGCAGAGGAGAGAGGTCCCGTAACAGAGAATCTGGCCTTATGTCAGCGCAGAATCTGTCTTCATTTCATAGCAGAGAAACAGGCATCACGTCACCCACCACTGGAACAGGCCACTGTCACACCTTTAGGCCCAGGCACCCAGGCAGAGGAGAGAGGTCCCGTAACAGAGAATCTGGCCTTATGTCAGCGCAGAATCAGTCTTCATGTCATAGCAGAGAATCAAGCTTCACGTCACCCACCACTGGAACAGGCCACTGTCACACATTTAGGCCCCGGCACCCAGACAGAGGAGAGAGGTCCTGTAACAGAGAATCTGGCCTTATGTCAACACAGAATCTGTCTTCATTTCATAGCAGAGAATCAGGCATCACGTCACCCACCACTGGAACAGGCCACTGTCACACATTTAGACCCCGGCACCCAGACAGAGGAGAGCGGTCCCGTAACAGAGAATCTGGCCTTATGTCAGCGCAAAATCTGTCTTCATGTCATAGCAGAGAATCAAGCTTCACGTCACCCACCACTGGAACAGGCCACTGTCACACATTTAGGCCCCGGCACCCAGACAGAGGAGAGAGGTCCTGTAACAGAGAATCTGGCCTTATGTCAGCACAGAATCTGTCTTCATGTCATAGCAGAGAATCAGGCATCACGTCACCCACCACTGGAACAGGCCACTGTCACACATTTAGGCCCCGGCACCCAGACAGAGGAGAGAGGTCCTGTAACAGAGAATCTGGCCTTATGTCAGCACAGAATCAGTCTTCATGTCATAGCAGAGAATCAGGCTTCACGTCACCCACCACTGGAACAGGCCACTGTCACACATTTAGGCCCCGGCACCCAGACAGAGGAGAGCGGTCCCGTAACAGAGAATCTGGCCTTATGTCAGAGCAAAATCTGTCTTCATGTCATAGCAGAGAATCAAGCTTCACGTCACCCACCACTGGAACAGGCTACTGTCACACATTTAGGCCCCGGCACCCAGACAGAGGAGAGAGATCCTGTAACAGAGAATCTGGCCTTATGTCAGCACAGAATCTGTCTTCATGTCATAGCAGAGAATCAGGCATCACATCACCCACCACTGGAACAGGCCACTGTCACACATTTAGGCCCAGGCACCCAGGCAGAGGAGAGAGGTCCCGTAACAGAGAATCTGGCCTTATGTCAGCGCAGAATCTGTATTCATGTCATAGCAGAGAATCAGGCTTCACGTCACCCACCACTGTAACAGGCCACTGTCACACATTTAGGCCCCGGCACCCAGGCAGAGGAGAGAGGTCCCGTAACAGAGAATCTGGCCTTATGTCAGCACAGAATCTGTCTTAATGTCATAGCAGAGAATCAGGCTTCACGTCACCCACCACTGGAACAGGCCACTGTCACACATTTAGGCCCAGGCACCCAGGCAGAGGAGAGAGGTCCCGTAACAGAGAATCTGGCCTTATGTCAGCGCAGAAACTGTCTTCATGTCATAGCAGAGAATCAGGCATCACGTCACCCACCACTGGAACAGGCCACTGTCACACATTTAGGCCCAGGCACCCAGGCAGAGGAGAGAGGTCCCGTAACAGAGAATCTGGCCTTATGTCAGCGCAGAATCAGTCTTCATGTCATAGCAGAGAATCAAGCTTCACGTCACCCACCACTGGAACAGGCCACTGTCACACATTTAGGTTCGGCACCCAGACAGAGGAGAGAGGTCCTGTAACAGAGAATCTGGCCTTATGTCAGCACAGAATCTGTCTTCATGTCATAGCAGAGAATCAGGCATCACGTCACCCACCACTGGAACAGGCCACTGTCACACATTTAGGCCCAGGCACCCAGGCAGAGGAGAGAGGTCCCGTAACAGAGAATCTGGCCTTATGTCAGCACAGAATCTGTCTTAATGTCATAGCAGAGAATCAGGCTTCACGTCACCCACCACTGGAACAGGCCACTGTCACACATTTAGGCCCAGGCACCCAGGCAGAGGAGAGAGGTCCCGTAACAGAGAATCTGGCCTTATGTCAGCGCAGAATCTGTATTCATGTCATAGCAGAGAATCAGGCTTCACGTCACCCACCACTGGAACAGGCCACTGTCACACATTTAGGCCCAGGCACCCAGGCAGAGGAGAGAGGTCCCGTAACAGAGAATCTGGCCTTATGTCAGCGCAGAATCTGTATTCATGTCATAGCAGAGAATCAGGCTTCACGTCACCCACCACTGGAACAAGCCACTGTCACACATTTAGGCCCCGGCACCCAGGCAGAGGAGAGAGGTCCCGTAACAGAGAATCTGGCCTTATGTCAGCACAGAATCTGTCTTAATGTCATAGCAGAGAATCAGGCTTCACGTCACCCACCACTGGAACAGGCCACTGTCACACATTTAGGCCCAGGCACCCAGGCAGAGGAGAGAGGTCCCGTAACAGAGAATCTGGCCTTATGTCAGCACAGAATCTGTCTTCATGTCATAGCAGAGAATCAGGCTTCACGTCACCCACCACTGGAACAGGCCACTGTCACACATTTAGGCCCAGGCACCCAGGCACAGGAGAGAGGTCCCGTAACAGAGAATCTGGCCTTATGTCAGCGCAGAATCTGTATTCATGTCATAGCAGAGAATCAGGCTTCACATCACCCACCACTACAACAGGCCACTGTCACACATTTAGGCCCCGGCACCCAGGCAGAGGAGAGAGGTCCCGTAACAGAGAATCTGGCCTTATGTCAGCACAGAATCTGTCTTAATGTCATAGCAGAGAATCAGGCTTCACGTCACCTACCACTGGAACAGGCCACTGTCACACATTTAGGCCCAGGCACCAAGGCAGAGGAGAGAGGTCCCGTAACAGAGTATCTGGCCTTATGTCAGCGC
The DNA here is from genome assembly GCF_905171765.1 of Bufo bufo. Classification (NCBI taxonomy): domain Eukaryota; kingdom Metazoa; phylum Chordata; class Amphibia; order Anura; family Bufonidae; genus Bufo; species Bufo bufo. Next base: position 677,290,703 of record NC_053391.1, on the reverse strand, counting down.
AGAATCTGTCTTAATGTCATAGCAGAGAATCAGGCTTCACGTCACCCACCACTGGAACAGGCCACTGTCACACATTTAGGCCCCGGCACCCAGGCAGAGGAGAGAGGTCCCGTAACAGAGAATCTGGCCTTATGTCAGCACAGAATCTGTCTTAATGTCATAGCAGAGAATCAGGCTTCTCGTCACCCACCACTGGAACAGGCCACTGTCACACATTTAGGCCCAGGCACCCAGGCAGAGGAGAGAGGTCCCGTGACAGAGAATCTGGCCTTATGTCAGCGCAGAATCTGTCTTCATGTCATAGCAGAGAAACAGGCATCACGTCACCCACCACTGGAACAGGCCACTGTCACACATTTAGGCCCAGGCACCCAGGCAGAGGAGAGAGGTCCCGTAACAGAGAATCTGGCCTTATGTCAGCGCAGAATCAGTCTTCATGTCATAGCAGAGAATCAAGCTTCACGTCACCCACCACTGGAACAGGCCACTGTCACACATTTAGGCCCCGGCACCCAGACAGAGGAGAGAGGTCCTGTAACAGAGAATCTGGCCTTATGTCAACACAGAATCTGTCTTCATTTTATAGCAGAGAATCAGGCATCACGTCACCCACCACTGGAACAGGCCACTGTCACACATTTAGACCCCGGCACCCAGGCAGAGGAGAGAGGTCCCGTAACAGAGAATCTGGCCTTATGTCAGCGCAGAATCTGTCTTCATGTCATAGCAGAGAATCAGGCATCACGTCACCCACCACTGGAACAGGCCACTGTCACACATTTAGGCCCAGGCACCCAGGCACAGGAGAGAGGTCCCGTAACAGAGAATCTGGCCTTATGTCAGCGCAGAATCAGTCTTCATGTCATAGCAGAGAATCAGGCATCACGTCACCCACCACTGGAACAGGCCACTGTCACACATTTAGGCCCCGGCACCCAGACAGAGGAGAGAGGTCCTGTAACAGAGAATCTGGCCTTATGTCAGCACAGAATCTGTCTTCATGTCATAGCAGAGAATCAAGCTTCACGTCACCCACCACTGGAACAGGCCACTGTCACACATTTAGGCCCAGGCACCCAGGCAGAGGAGAGAGGTCCCGTAACAGAGAATCTGGCCTTATGTCAGCGCAGAATCAGTCTTCATGTCATAGCAGAGAATCAAGCTTCACGTCACCCACCACTGGAACAGGCCACTGTCACACATTTAGGCCCCGGCACCCAGACAGAGGAGAGAGGTCCTGTAACAGAGAATCTGGCCTTATGTCAGCACAGAATCTGTCTTCATGTCATAGCAGAGAATCAGGCATCACGTCACCCACCACTGGAACAGGCCACTGTCACACATTTAGGCCCAGGCACCCAGGCAGAGGAGAGAGGTCCCGTAACAGAGAATCTGGCCTTATGTCAGCACAGAATCTGTCTTAATGTCATAGCAGAGAATCAGGCTTCACGTCACCCACCACTGGAACAGGCCACTGTCACACATTTAGGCCCAGGCACCCAGGCAGAGGAGAGAGGTCCCGTAACAGAGAATCTGGCCTTATGTCAGCGCAGAATCTGTATTCATGTCACAGCAGAGAATCAGGCTTCACGTCACCCACCACTGGAACAGGCCACTGTCACACATTTAGGCCCAGGCACCCAGGCAGAGGAGAGAGGTCCCGTAACAGAGAATCTGGCCTTATGTCAGCGCAGAATCTGTATTCATGTCATAGCAGAGAATCAGGCTTCACATCACCCACCACTGGAACAGGCCACTGTCACACATTTAGGCCCCGGCACCCAGGCAGAGGAGAGAGGTCCCGTAACAGAGAATCTGGCCTTATGTCAGCACAGAATCTGTCTTAATGTCATAGCAGAGAATCATGCTTCACGTCACCTACCACTGGAACAGGCCACTGTCACACATTTAGGCCCAGGCACCCAGGCAGAGGAGAGAGGTCCCGTAACAGAGAATCTGGCCTTATGTCAGCGCAGAATCAGTCTTCATGTCATAGCAGAGAATCAAGCTTCACGTCACCCACCACTGGAACAGGCCACTGTCACACATTTAGGCCCCGGCACCCAGACAGAGGAGAGAGGTCCTGTAACAGAGAATCTGGCCTTATGTCAACACAGAATCTGTCTTCATTTCATAGCAGAGAATCAGGCATCACGTCACCCACCACTGGAACAGGCCACTGTCACACATTTAGACCCCGGCACCCAGGCAGAGGAGAGAGGTCCCGTAACAGAGAATCTGGCCTTATGTCAGCGCAGAATCTGTCTTCATGTCATAGCAGAGAATCAGGCATCACGTCACCCACCACTGGAACAGGCCACTGTCACACATTTAGGCCCAGGCACCCAGGCAGAGGAGAGAGGTCCCGTAACAGAGAATCTGGCCTTATGTCAGCGCAGAATCAGTCTTCATGTCATAGCAGAGAATCAGGCATCACGTCACCCACCACTGGAACAGGCCACTGTCACACATTTAGGCCCCGGCACCCAGACAGAGGAGAGAGGTCCTGTAACAGAGAATCTGGCCTTATGTCAGCACAGAATCTGTCTTCATGTCATAGCAAAGAATCAGGCATCACGTCACCCACCACTGGAACAGGCCACTGTCACACATTTAGGCCCAGGCACCCAGGCAGAGGAGAGAGGTCCCGTAACAGAGAATCTGGCCTTATGTCAGAGCAAAATCTGTCTTCATGTCATAGCAGAGAATCAAGCTTCACGTCACCCACCACTGGAACAGGCTACTGTCACACATTTAGGCCCCGGCACCCAGACAGAGGAGAGAGATCCTGTAACAGAGAATCTGGCCTTATGTCAGCACAGAATCTGTCTTCATGTCATAGCAGAGAATCAGGCATCACGTCACCCACCACTGGAACAGGCCACTGTCACACATTTAGGCCCAGGCACCCAGGCACAGGAGAGAGGTCCCGTAACAGAGAATCTGGCCTTATGTCAGCGCAGAATCAGTCTTCATGTCATAGCAGAGAATCAGGCATCACGTCACCCACCACTGGAACAGGCCACTGTCACACATTTAGGCCCCGGCACCCAGACAGAGGAGAGAGGTCCTGTAACAGAGAATCTGGCCTTATGTCAGCACAGAATCTGTCTTCATGTCATAGCAGAGAATCAGGCTTCACGTCACCCACCACTGGAACAGGCCACTGTCACACATTTAGGCCCAGGCACCCAGGCAGAGGAGAGAGGTCCCGTAACAGAGAATCTGGCCTTATGTCAGCGCAGAATCAGTCTTCATGTCATAGCAGAGAATCAAGCTTCACATCACCCACCACTGGAACAGGCCACTGTCACACATTTAGGCCCCGGCACCCAGGCAGAGGAGAGAGGTCCCGTAACAGAGAATCTGGCCTTATGTCAGCACAGAATCTGTCTTAATGTCATAGCAGAGAATCATGCTTCACGTCACCTACCACTGGAACAGGCCACTGTCACACATTTAGGCCCAGGCACCCAGGCAGAGGAGAGAGGTCCCGTAACAGAGAATCTGGCCTTATGTCAGCGCAGAATCAGTCTTCATGTCATAGCAGAGAATCAAGCTTCACGTCACCCACCACTGGAACAGGCCACTGTCACACATTTAGGCCCCGGCACCCAGACAGAGGAGAGAGGTCCTGTAACAGAGAATCTGGCCTTATGTCAACACAGAATCTGTCTTCATTTCATAGCAGAGAATCAGGCATCACGTCACCCACCACTGGAACAGGCCACTGTCACACATTTAGACCCCGGCACCCAGGCAGAGGAGAGAGGTCCCGTAACAGAGAATCTGGCCTTATGTCAGCGCAGAATCTGTCTTCATGTCATAGCAGAGAATCAGGCTTCACGTCACCCACCACTGGAACAGGCCACTGTCACACATTTAGGCCCAGGCACCCAGGCAGAGGAGAGAGGTCCCGTAACAGAGAATCTGGCCTTATGTCAGCGCAGAATCTGTCTTCATGTCATAGCAGAGAATCAGGCTTCACGTCACCCACCACTGGAACAGGCCACTGTCACACATTTAGGCCCAGGCACCCAGGCAGAGGAGAGAGGTCCCGTAACAGAGAATCTGGCCTTATGTCAGCACAGAATCTGTCTTCATGTCATAGCAGAGAATCAGGCTTCACGTCACCCACCACTGGAACAGGCCACTGTCACACATTTAGGCCCAGGCACCCAGGCAGAGGAGAGAGGTCCCGTAACAGAGAATCTGGCCTTATGTCAGCACAGAATCTGTCTTAATGTCATAGCAGAGAATCAGGCTTCACGTCACCCACCACTGGAACAGGCCACTGTCACACATTTAGGCCCAGGCACCCAGGCAGAGGAGAGAGGTCCCGTAACAGAGAATCTGGCCTTATGTCAGCACAGAATCTGTCTTCATGTCATAGCAGAGAATCAGGCATCACGTCACCCACCACTGGAACAGGCCACTGTCACACATTTAGGCCCAGGCACCCAGGCAGAGGAGAGAGGTCCCGTAACAGAGAATCTGGCCTTATGTCAGCGCAGAATCAGTCTTCATGTCATAGCAGAGAATCAGGCTTCACGTCACCCACCACTGGAACAGGCCACTGTCACACATTTAGGCCCCGGCACCCAGACAGAGGAGAGAGGTCCTGTAACAGAGAATCTGGCCTTATGTCAGCACAGAATCTGTCTTCATGTCATAGCAGAGAATCAGGCATCACGTCACCCACCACTGGAACAGGCCACTGTCACACATTTAGGCCCAGGCACCCAGGCAGAGGAGAGAGGTCCCGTAACAGAGAATCTGGCCTTATGTCAGCGCAGAATCAGTCTTCATGTCATAGCAGAGAATCAAGCTTCACGTCACCCACCACTGGAACAGGCCACTGTCACACATTTAGGCCCCGGCACCCAGACAGAGGAGAGAGGTCCTGTAACAGAGAATCTGGCCTTATGTCAGCACAGAATCTGTCTTCATGTCATAGCAGAGAATCAGGCATCACGTCACCCACCACTGGAACAGGCCACTGTCACACATTTAGGCCCAGGCACCCAGGCAGAGGAGAGAGGTCCCGTAACAGAGAATCTGGCCTTATGTCAGCACAGAATCTGTCTTAATGTCATAGCAGAGAATCAGGCTTCACGTCACCCACCACTGGAACAGGCCACTGTCACACATTTAGGCCCAGGCACCCAGGCAGAGGAGAGAGGTCCCGTAACAGAGAATCTGGCCTTATGTCAGCGCAGAATCTGTCTTCATGTCATAGCAGAGAATCAGGCATCACGTCACCCACCACTGGAACAGGCCACTGTCACACATTTAGGCCCAGGCACCCAGGCAGAGGAGAGAGGTCCCGTAACAGAGAATCTGGCCTTATGTCAGCGCAGAATCTGTCTTCATGTCATAGCAGAGAATCAGCTTCACGTCACCCACCACTGGAACAGGCCACTGTCACACATTTAGGCCCCGGCACCCAGGCAGAGGAGAGAGGTCCCGTAACAGAGAATCTGGCCTTATGTCAGCACAGAATCTGTCTTCATGTCATAGCAGAGAATCAGGCTTCACGTCACCCACCACTGGAACAGGCCACTGTCACACATTTAGGCCCAGGCACCCAGGCAGAGGAGAGAGGTCCCGTAACAGAGAATCTGGCCTTATGTCAGCGCAGAATCAGTCTTCATGTCATAGCAGAGAATCAAGCTTCACGTCACCCACCACTGGAACAGGCCACTGTCACACATTTAGGCCCCGGCACCCAGACAGAGGAGAGAGGTCCTGTAACAGAGAATCTGGCCTTATGTCAGCACAGAATCAGTCTTCATGTCATAGCAGAGAATCAGGCTTCACGTCACCCACCACTGGAACAGGCCACTGTCACACATTTAGGCCCAGGCACCCAGGCAGAGGAGAGAGGTCCCGTAACAGAGAATCTGGCCTTATGTCAGCGCAGAATCAGTCTTCAAGTCATAGCAGAGAATCAAGCTTCACGTCACCCACCACTGGAACAGGCCACTGTCACACATTTAGGCCCAGGCACCCAGGCAGAGGAGAGAGATCAAGTAACAGAGAATCTGGCCTTATGTCAGCACAGAATCTGTCTTCATGTCATAGCAGAGAATCAGGCATCACGTCACCCACCACTGGAACAGGCCACTGTCACACATTTAGGCCCAGGCACCCAGGCAGAGGAGAGAGGTCCCGTAACAGAGAATCTGGCCTTATGTCAGCACAGAATCTGTCTTAATGTCATAGCAGAGAATCAGGCTTCACGTCACCCACCACTGGAACAGGCCACTGTCACACATTTAGGCCCAGGCACCCAGGCAGAGGAGAGAGGTCCCGTAACAGAGAATCTGGCCTTATGTCAGCGCAGAATCTGTCTTCATGTCATAGCAGAGAATCAGGCATCACGTCACCCACCACTGGAACAGGCCACTGTCACACATTTAGGCCCAGGCACCCAGGCAGAGAGAGAGGTCCCGTAACAGAGAATCTGGCCTTATGTCAGCGCAGAATCAGTCTTCATGTCATAGCAGAGAATCAAGCTTCACGTCACCCACCACTGGAACAGGCCACTGTCACACATTTAGGCCCCGGCACCCAGGCAGAGGAGAGAGGTCCCTGTAACAGAGAATCTGGCCTTATGTCAGCACAGAATCTGTCTTCATGTCATAGCAGAGAATCAGGCATCACGTCACCCACCACTGGAACAGGCCACTGTCACACATTTAGGCCCAGGCACCCAGGCAGAGGAGAGAGGTCCCGTAACAGAGAATCTGGCCTTATGTCAGCGCAGAATCTGTATTCATGTCATAGCAGAGAATCAGGCTTCACGTCACCCACCACTGGAACAGGCCACTGTCACACATTTAGGCCCCGGCACCCAGGCAGAGGAGAGAGGTCCCGTAACAGAGAATCTGGCCTTATGTCAGCACAGAATCTGTCTTAATGTCATAGCAGAGAATCAGGCTTCACGTCACCCACCACTGGAACAGGCCACTGTCACACATTTAGGCCCAGGCACCCAGGCAGAGGAGAGAGGTCCGTAACAGAGAATCTGGCCTTATGTCAGCGCAGAATCTGTCTTCATGTCATAGCAGAGAATCAGGCTTCAAGTCACCCACCACTGGAACAGGCCACTGGCACACATTTAGGCCCAGGCACCCAGGCAGAGGAGAGAGGTCCCGTAACAGAGAATCTGGCCTTATGTCAGCACAGAATCTGTCTTAATGTCATAGCAGAGAATCAGGCTTCACGTCACCCACCACTGGAACAGGCCACTGTCACACATTTAGGCCCAGGCACCCAGGCAGAGGAGAGAGGTCCCGTAACAGAGAATCTGGCCTTATGTCAGCGCAGAATCTGTCTTCATGTCATAGCAGAGAAACAGGCATCTCGTCACCCACCACTGGAACAGGCCACTGTCACACATTTAGGCCCAGGCACCCAGGCAGAGGAGAGAGGTCCCGTAACAGAGAATCTGGCCTTATGTCAGCGCAGAATCAGTCTTCATGTCATAGCAGAGAATCAAGCTTCACGTCACCCACCACTGGAACAGGCCACTGTCACACATTTAGGCCCCGGCACCCAGACAGAGGAGAGAGGTCCTGTAACAGAGAATCTGGCCTTATGTCAACACAGAATCTGTCCTCATGTCATAGCAGAGAATCAGGCATCACGTCACCCACCACTGGAACAGGCCACTGTCACACATTTAGACCCCGGCACCCAGACAGAGGAGAGCGGTCCCGTAACAGAGAATCTGGCCTTATGTCAGCGCAAAATCTGTCTTCATGTCATAGCAGAGAATCAAGCTTCACGTCACCCACCACTGGAACAGGCCACTGTCACACATTTAGGTCCCGGCACCCAGGCAGAGGAGAGAGGTCCTGTAACAGAGAATCTGGCCTTATGTCAGCACAGAATCAGTCTTCATGTCATAGCAGAGAATCAGGCTTCACGTCACCCACCACTGGAACAGGCCACTGTCACACATTTAGTCCCCGGCACCCAGACAGAGGAGAGCGGTCCCGTAACAGAGAATCTGGCCTTATGTCAGCGCAAAATCTGTCTTTATGTCATAGCAGAGAATCAAGCTTCACGTCACCCACCACTGGAACAGGCCACTGTCACACATTTAGGCCCCGGCACCCAGACAGAGGAGAGAGATCAAGTAACAGAGAATCTGGCCTTATGTCAGCACAGAATCTGTCTTCATGTCATAGCAGAGATTCAGGCATCACGTCACCCACCACTGGAACAGGCCACTGTCACACATTTAGGCCCAGGCACCCAGGCAGAGGAGAGAGGTCCCGTAACAGAGAATCTGGCCTTATGTCAGCACAGAATCTGTCTTAATGTCATAGCAGAGAATCAGGCTTCACGTCACCCACCACTGGAACAGGCCACTGTCACACATTTAGGCCCAGGCACCCAGGCAGAGGAGAGAGGTTCCGTAACAGAGAATCTGGCCTTATGTCAGCGCAGAATCTGTCTTCATGTCATAGCAGAGAATCAGGCATCACGTCACCCACCACTGGAACAGGCCACTGTCACACATTTAGGCCCAGGCACCCAGGCAGAAGAGAGAGGTCCCGTAACAGAGAATCTGGCCTTATGTCAGCGCAGAATCAGTCTTCATGTCATAGCAGAGAATCAAGCTTCACGTCACCCACCACTGGAACAGGCCACTGTCACACATTTAGGCCCCGGCACCCAGACAGAGGAGAGAGGTCCTGTAACAGAGAATCTGGCCTTATGTCAGCACAGAATCTGTCTTCATGTCATAGCAGAGAATCAGGCATCACGTCACCCACCACTGGAACAGGCCACTGTCACACATTTAGGCCCAGGCACCCAGGCAGAAGAGAGAGGTCCCGTAACAGAGAATCTGGCCTTATGTCAGCGCAGAATCAGTCTTCATGTCATAGCAGAGAATCAAGCTTCACGTCACCCACCACTGGAACAGGCCACTGTCACACATTTAGGCCCAGGCACCCAGGCAGAAGAGAGAGGTCCCGTAACAGAGAATCTGGCCTTATGTCAGCGCAGAATCAGTCTTCATGTCATAGCAGAGAATCAAGCTTCACGTCACCCACCACTGGAACAGGCCACTGTCACACATTTAGGCCCAGGCACCCAGGCAGAGGAGAGAGGTCCCGTAACAGAGAATCTGGCCTTATTTCAGCGCAGAATCTGTATTCATGTCATAGCAGAGAATCAGGCTTCACGTCACCCACCACTGGAACAGGCCACTGTCACACATTTAGGCCCCGGCACCCAGGCAGAGGA